>NW_018405685.1:54649-89541 GCF_002113885.1 Mizuhopecten yessoensis
CCGTTGTCTGACACCTGTTTCCTCTACACTGTGCCCCAGGGACGTGCTGCTCATGACAGGTTAATGTGATGTGAACGTGCATGGGTGCTTGTAATCTGATTACCGTATTACCTTAATGGCACAATATTGAAATCGGAACCTTATAGGCAGGCTAAAATCTGTTTCCCTGATCGATTTGGTGAAATTACTTCTAGAATGATATGGACGATATGGCATCTCGTTAAATAAAATAAATGAAATAGCGGTTGATTTAGTATCAGTTAGAATGCGATTTCGTGTAGAAAATGTAGAAATGTATTAAGCACTGTATCGTGAGAGTAGAAAAAGGTAGAAATGTATTAAGCACTGTATCGTGAGAGTAGAAAATGTTGTAAGTACTGTACAGTAAATATAGTCAGTGTATATACTTAGAACGTACATTGATTGCAAATTAGCACTGAATAATAAGGGTAGTGCGTATTCCGTCTTTTTGTAATGCAGGGTTATCTTCTCTTGTGGGCAGATATTGATTGTTACGTCATTTGTTTATGAGAGTAATGTCATCAATTTTCTCACATAAACCAATGACGTAACAATCAATACCTGCTCACAAGAGAAGATATCTCTGCAATACGCCAAGACCGAATAGTAAGAACGATATATTGAAACTATAATAAGCAAAGTCAGCAAGTAAGTGCATTTAGTACAGCAAATGGTGGCATAGTAAGTGTAGTGAGTACAGTAATTGATGTTATGATAAGTATAGTTAGTACAGTAGTTGATGTTATGATAAGTGTAGTTAGTACAGTAAGTGGTGGTATAGTAAGTGTAGTTAGTACAGTAGGGATGGTATAGTAAGTGTAGTTAGTACAGAAGTGGTGGTATAGTAAGTGTAGTTAGTACAGTAGGGATGGTATAGTCAGTGTAGTTATTATAGTAAGTGATGTTATAGTAAGTGAAGTTAGTACAGTAAGTGATGGTATAGTGAGTGTATTTAGTATAGTAAGTGATGTTATAGTAAGCGAAGTTAGTACAGTAAGAGGTGGTATAGTAAGTGTAGTTAGTAAAGTAAGTGTAGTTAGTACAGTAGTTGATGTTATAGTAAGTGATGTTAAAGTAAAATAAGTGATGTTATAGTACGTGTAGTTAGTACAGTAGGTGATGTTATAGTAAGTGTAGTTAGTACAGTAAGTGATGTTAAAGTAAGTGTAGTTAATACAGTAGGTGATGTTATAGTAAGTGTAAGTGTAGTTAGTATAGTAGGTGATGTTATAGTAAGTGTAGTTAGTACAGTAAGTGATGTTAAGGTAAGTGTAGTTAATACAGTAGGTGATGTTATAGTAAGTGTAAGTGTAGTTAGTATAGTAGGTGATGTTATAGTAAGTTTAGTTAGTACAGTAAGTGATGTTAAAGTAAGTGTAGTTAGTACAGTAAATGATGGCATATTAAGTGAAGTTAGTACAGTAAGTGATGTTAAAGTAAGTGTAGTTAATACAGTAGGTGATGTTATAGTAAGTGAAGTTAGTACAGTAAGTGATGGTATAGTGAGTGTATTTAGTATAGTAAGTGATGTTATAGTAAGCGAAGTTAGTACAGTAAGAGGTGGTATAGTAAGTGTAGTCAGTAAAGTAAGTGTAGTTAGTACAGTAGTTGATGTTAAAGTAAGTGATGTTAAAGTAAAATAAGTGATGTTATAGTACGTGTAGTTAGTACAGTAGGTGATGTTCTAGTAAGTGTAGTTAGTACAGTAAGTGATGTTAAAGTAAGTGTAGTTAGTACAGTAAATGATGGCATATTAAGTGAAGTTAGTACAGTAAGTGATGGTATAGTGAGTGTATTTAGTATAGTAAGTGATGTTATAGTAAGCGAAGTTAGTACAGTAAGAGGTGGTATAGTAAGTGTAGTCAGTAAAGTAAGTGTAGTTAGTACAGTAGTTGATGTTATAGTAAGTGATGTTAAAGTAAAATGAGTGATGTTATAGTACGTGTAGTTAGTACAGTAGGTGATGTTCTAGTAAGTGTAGTTAGTACAGTAAGTGATGTTAAAGTAAGTGTAGGTAATACAGTAGGTGATGTTATAGTAAGTGTAAGCGTAGTTGGTATAGTAGGTGATGTTATAGTAAGTGTAGTTAGTACAGTAAGTGATGTTAAAGTAAGTGTAGTTAGTACAGTAAATGATGGCATATTAAGTGAAGTTAGTACAGTAAGTGATGGTATAGTAAGTGTAGTTAATACAGTAGGTGATTGTATAGTAAGTGAAGTTAGTACAGTAAGTGATGGTATAGTAAGTGTTTTTAGTATAGTAGGTGATGTTATAGTAAGTGTAGTTAGTACAGTAAGTGATAGTATAGTGAGTGTATTTAGTATAGTAGGTGATGTTATAGTAAGTGTAGTTAGTACAGTAAGTGATGGCATATTAAGTGAAGTTAGTACAGTAAGTGATGTTAAAGTAAGTGTAGTTAATACAGTAGGTGATGGTATAGTAAGTGTAGTTAGTACAGTAGGTGATGGTATAGTAAGTGAAGTTAGTATAGTAAGTGATGTTATAGTAAGTGTAGTTAATACAGTAGGTGATGTTAAAGTAAGTGAAGTTAGTATAGTAAGTGATGGTATAGTAAGTGAAGTTAGTACAGTAAGTGATGTTAAAGTAAGTGTAGTTAATACAGTAGGTGATGTTATAGTAAGTGTAGTTAGTACAGTAGGTGATGTTATAGTAAGTGTAGATAGTACAGTAAGTGATGTTAAAGTAAGTGTAGTTAGTACAGTAAGTGATGGCATAGTAAGTGTAGTTAGTATAGTAAGTGATGTTATAGTAAGTGTAGTTAATACAGTAAGTGATGTTAAAGTAAGTGAAGTTAGTACAGTAAGTGATGTTAAAGTAAGTGTAGTTAGTACAGTAAGTGATGGTATAGTAAGTGTAGTTAGTAAAGTAAGTGTAGTTAGTACAGTAGTTGATGTTATAATAAGTGAAGTTAGTATAATAAGTGATATTATAGTAAGTGTAGTTAGTACAGTAGGTGATTTTATAGAACGTGTAGTTAGTACAGTAGGTGATGTTATAATAAGTGTAGTTAGTACAGGAAGTGATGGTATAGTAAGTGAAGTTAGTACAGTAGGTGATGTTAAAGTAAGTGTAGTTAATACAGTAGGTGATGTTATAGTAAGTGAAGTTAGTACAGTAGGTGATGTTATAGTAAATGAAGTTAGTACAGAAGTGGTGGTATAATAAGTGAAGTTAGTACAGAGGTGATGGTAAAGTAAATGAAGTTAGTACAGAAGTGGTGGTATAGTAAGTGAAATTAGTACAGTAGCTGATGTTATAGTAAATGAAGTTAGTACAGAAGTGGTGGTATAGTAAGTGTAATTAGTACAGAAGTGGTGGTATAGTAAGTGTAGTTAATACAGTAATCGATGGCATAGTAAGTGTAGTTAGTACAATAAGTGATGTTAAAGTAAGTGTAGTTAATACAGGAAGTGATGGTATAGTAAGTTAAGTTAGTACAGTAGGTGATGTTATAGTAAATGAAGTTAGTACAGAAGTGGTGGTATAGTAAGTGTAGTTAGTACAGTAAGTGGTGGTATAATAAGTGTAGTTAGTATAGTAAGTTATGATATTGTAAGTGTAGTTTATGTATTAAATGTAGCAGGTATACCCTCTTCCTTTGTTGCAATAATGTTTTATCTTGACTTTTGTCGTTGCACCATTTTGAAACATATATTTTATTTATGATCATTTATTTTATCAAGAATTTATCTGCAATCCCAGTAAGTGTTTTTGTTCATATGTGGTCTTACGGTAATCAGGCAGATTGAACATCAGTTTGACTATCATTTCCTTCTTGGTTGCTTCACTCTTGTTGAAAGCATGTGTTAATATCTGGACGAATACTATTTTTATCATTGATTTCTGGAATTCGTTCATTTCGGGTGCTCAATTAATCTCAACTCATTTGGTCTGGGCATGGTTTCTTCTCAATCTTACTGCATGGTTTATTCATATGATAACGTTCCTCGACTGCCTGTTTACGTCACTCTTATATACTTAATCATGTAAATAATGAGGTGTACTTCTAAATCACGCATGCTGTAAATAAACATCGATGTATCAGATGAAAGCGACATCTGTAGATAATATATGATAAAAGCGACATCAATAGGCCATTAAGGATACATATGACATCAGATAAAAGCGACATCTGTAGACAAAACGTGACAAATACGACAGCAGTAGACAATAGATAAACAATACGACATCAGTAGACAATATATGATAAATACAACATCAGTAGATAATATATGATAAATACAACATCAGTAGACAATATATGATAAATACAACATCATTAGACAATATATGATAAATACAACATCAGTAGACAATATATGATAAATACGTTGACAATATATAATAAATACAACATCAGTAGACAATATATGATAAATACGTTGACAATATATAATAAATACAACATCATTAGACAATATAGGATAGTTACGACTTATGTAGACAATATATGATCAATACGACATATGTAGACAATATATGATAAATACGACTTATGTAGACAATATATGATAAATACGACATATGTAGACAATATAGGACAAATACAACATCATTAGACAATATATGATAAATACGACATCAGTAGACAATATATGATAAATACACATCAGTAGACCATTTAGAATAAATACGACATCACTAGACAATATATAATCAATACGACGTCAGTAGACATGATATTACCAATACGACATCAGTAGACAATACATATTAATATATCAGCAGGCAGTATACAATACAATCGGACGTTATAATCTGAGGTCCCCGCTCACAATTTAAAAGTATTTGACGAAGCTATCTCGCTGTTTACCAAGGGCCAATTTCATTAGTTTTAGAAGTAAATAGAACACTCTATGCTTACCTGTTGAATGTCATTTATATTTCACTTGTACAGCAGATTTGTTTCAGTATTGTCGTTCAGACTGGCGCACACATGAAGGTGTTTGTTCTGACACAATTGTTAAATATAAATGATACTCGACGGTTAACCATTGGTTATCCTCTGTTTAATCAATACGACATCAGCAGGAGCAAAGGAATATGTTTTGTTAAAATAACATTTTACTGACTTCGATAAGTCTTGAAACCCTGTCCCATTGTTTCTATCTTATATCGAGATTGACCTTGACTTTTGGACATGTTTGAATCAAAATCGGTATTACACAATTACATTGTGCCACGTAATATGTCAATGTATAACACAGGTTAGCGAGTGATACAGACACGATATTAGTATACTGTTTATGTATTGCGAATGTTTAATTATATTATTTGTGATAAAAATGTGCTAGTTCGGTTCGTTTATACTGTATATAACATGACCATAATGTAGTCTGTAAAGTGTGTATAAATGCGAACTTGTATCATTATCGGAGGTCAGTGCCACGTACAGAATGGTGCCCGTTAAGTTAAAGTCAGATGGTACTAGCTGAGGAAAAGTCCTGCTTTTGCAATAGTAGTAAAAATAGTGTCTGTGATTGTCAGTATCATTTAAGTATTCAAACTGAAGCTGTTCTGTGTATAAAAGGAACAAACATTCGTTAAGAAAATGAACAAATTAAAAGATGAAATGTAATTTATCAAGCCAGATTGGCATCCATAATTACAATAATAAAGTTATAAAAATACCTTTAAGTTATAAAAGTATCAATTTCTAATCTGCTATTTGCTGCGACAGGTCTAGTGGTGGTAATGGGAGTGAAATGCCACTCTCTCCGATGCGGGAGAAGGTGGACAAGGAGTACCAGGAAATCCAATTGGACCACCTCGAGCTGGTGGCTACCCTGGGCATGGGAGGATTTGGTCGTGTCGAATTGGTAAATATTAATGATAAACAGGTCGCAGAAACCACCTGTTTATACCCGTTTATTATCTTATTGTCCGAACTTTCGGTATAATTTTCATATTTTACATGACAAGCTTGTGAGTAGCTTAGTGAAAGTCGAAGTTGCTCTACAGAGTTTTTAACGGAGATAAAATAGTCTTGTGTTTTTTATAAGTTCAATGTGTATGTAATTATATAAATATAGGTGATATACACTTAGTAATGTATAGGGTGGTCGGGTGGTGCTGTGGATAGCGCGCTTTCACCTAGGCGCTCGTGGATCGATTCTCCGAACCGCCGTGAAAAGGTATGGGGTCACCTGCCCTTCCACGTGGGTTTTCTCCGGGTACTCCGGTTTCACCCACAATAAGACTCCCCGTTCGCTAGCATCCGAACCAACAAGAGTGATTAATATACGTTGAAATAACTTGTTTCATAATTGTTGTAAAATAAATAAATTTTATATTTATTAGTGATGTATTGGATTCTGTTAAAAGAAATTTCGGGCCCCATAATTTGCTCTTGTTCAAATATTGCCTTAATAATTTGCCTATATATATAGTGTCAAAGAGCAAGGGTCGTATAAGGGTGTGAACATGTATTTTATTCTTTGGATGTTGTAAACTACAGGCAAAATAACAGCGTTTTCATATTACCGTTGGTCAAAATGAAAAATGTATACCAATCTTAATAAAAAAATATTTGTGTCTTTTTAATTTTCTAAGACGAAAAAAGATTTTCATGTAAAATTTGGCAAAAACATAAATATGGAAATTATACCGAGGCATCTTTTGAGCTGGAGGACAGCCGTAAAGAAATCCCTTCAATGCTTTAGCCAGTGCATCATGTTGTATTGTTTCGTTACCAACAACAGGTACAACTAACGACCGATCGAACAAGAACGTTTGCGCTCAAGTGCCTTAAGAAAAAACATATAGTGGACACAAGACAACAGGAACATATTTATTCTGAAAAGAAGATTATGATGGAGTCGAACTGCGGGTTCATCGCAAGGTAAGTACATGTAACGAATAGTACACTTCAGAAATACCGCTTACAATATACCGCACCTCCAGCATGAAGTAGCCCTTGCAGTTGTATATCTTGTGAAAGCCAGTCCGAATAAGATAACATCATTATTATAAAATAAGTTTAAGAGGATATGGCACGAAATAATTATCTGCTATATTAACAATGGATATTTTTATGAGCCTCACGTTGCTTCAGAGTATACAATGAGAGTTGTGTGTGTCGTTTGCATATTTTGCATGATTTGCTGAAAATATCGAGTTATCTGCTCTATTAAGCAATGCAATTTTCGTTTATTACGAGTAACTCGTGTCTAGATATTCTTTCCGCTTGTGCAGTAACAGTCTGGTAACAGTTAGGCTATGATGAAGTCTGCGGGTTGTATGTATTTTGTATCACAATAACGGCGCAAATTAACAATAAATGTGTAGACATTCACAGTACGCGTGAAAATTCATGTAACATTCTATGGTATAGCGATACATGTGTCCATAAGAGATTTGGTGTTTTAAACATGTAAAAATTCTCTGGCAAAATCATTATGATGAAAATAGAAGAAAATGATGTAAATAGTGGATTCGTTTAGATATGAAGCTAGGAAATGTACTATGACGAGGAAACTATACATTAAGTATCAGAGGCACATAAACGCGAAAATGAGTTGATTGATTTTGTTAGTCCGCTACTTACCGAGACGATCCGTTTTGAGCCGTTACGGCGTAAGCTGAAATTGTAAATTTTGTTGAAAGATGCATTGAGAGTGAAATGCATGTCTTATCTGGGGAACTTGTAAACCGTTTATTCAGTAAAACAGAGGTAAAAGTGGCGAAAATATATCAATATAAGTTTATCAATATATCAGTTGTTATTTTACGACGTTGATGTGTTATTTCATAATTTTTACTCGGTTTTAAAAACGGGACTTTTTCTGATGCATCGGCTAAATGGTATATTATTCCTTTACATAAAGAGGCATAAAGAGATGTGACGAATAACAGAGGAATAAAATGTATAAAGAAATTGTCCGTAAGGGTATTGAATGATTTGTGGCAAATGTTTATGCACAGGTGGAATTTTAAGACATGTCGCAATTATATCGGTAATATGTTTTATTTTAAAGCGATTTATCTCTTACGGATTTATTTTTTCCATTTTTATAAATTCATATTTAGAATAAGAAAAAAAATTGATTGCCTTGTATCAGGTAAATGGTGGCTAAACTTGTGAACAACTGATAATAGGAGTAAAATGCTTGTCACATTGATTGTACGTTATTTTCTCATAAAAGAAGAATGGGTCAAAATGGACCAAGATCGTTGAGTTCATTTCGTCTATGTAAAGAAATCCTAATATTGCAGTTTTTATTGTAATTAAACGAGGGGGTATAGGAAAATACTGAAATCAATCAGGCGTACGTCCTATAGACTTGGACCATGCGCTACCAGTCCATGTGTTTATATAGATTGTAATTTGACGATGTATGAGTCAATCATAGCCCATAACAGATAAAACCGGGGAAATAATATCGCGATGCTCCCGTAAACCTGCAAAAGGGAAATCCTGATGTAAAAACGTATATAGCTATTGATAATAGAGGTGTAAGAGATTAGCAATGTCTAAGCTAACTTGTAATTGCCAACAGCATTCGACAGGGAGTTAAATTAATATTTAAGAAACAAGTTTTAGGAATAAGGAATTAACGAGCTCCGTTGAAACAATATGGAACGATTGATTGTTAGTTTTCACATTTAACAACATCATTAATGATTCTTTAATATCAAGTATTCCCCAAGAGTTAACGCATAATATTTGTCACCGGAAATGTGAAAGTGATAATTCAAACAATCTGTTGATAAGCGAGATTTTCGAAATTAGGATTAGCCATTAGGGGCTTACTAAATGATACTGGGGAAACGCAGAAATGAAAAGAATTGTATGGTCCTCATATTGACATTATGTTCAACTACAAGATATATGCGTCATCATGCATTATCTATAAAGAGGGAAATTATCAATTTTCTCCCTCTTTAAATACAAGTCGTAATTTTACGAAAGGCTAATTTTGATTTATATAATGTCAAGCAAATCGGAGTGATCTTCCGTGATTGGGTATTGTTAACGTGACGTCAATGCGTTGTAGACATGACGTCATACAATTGTTATGACAGGGGAATTTCGCTGTCCTCTGTCTTTACCTGACAGAAGTGTGAATGTCACTTTCTAATGGGGGAGGAAATAATATCTTCATCCACACCTGTCCAGGGTAAGGGAATGACAAAACCTCTCTTACTCGTTATATAAAGATAGGGTAAAGAGACGAGGGTAAAGACGAGGAGATTCTCCTGTCATAACCATTGTGTGTTGCAGCTATTTTTTCATCAATAGAAATGAGACTGGTCTTTTTTATGACGTTGTGGTATTTTATTCTGTTCTACTTTTTTGACACACTATTTATGAACTGATCTTTGAAGAAATGTTTTCTTATTTTATTTCTAAACCTCCCGTGTATATGTTCTGTATATGGTGGTTCATATCATGCTTTGATTTTCCACTAGAACATACATCATATTTATAGCACAATAGATCAAATAGCGATCGTAAGCTACTTATAAAGGCTTGTGGTCCAGCATCAGTATTACTCAGGGCATCAAAGGCCTATATTTAGGTCTAAATAACACATGTTGGACTAAATGTATTAAGTATAAAATGTCGAGCAGTACACACGACGAATTGGGACAATAGAATCAACCGAATAATGGATTATGTAGGACTGGATGTGAAAGGATAAACAGGTTGTGGTTATTAAGGTATGACCTGCTGTCGCCTGACCGCTAATACGCCACTTTAACCAATAACCAGTTACCGAGGGAACGTACACGTTTGTATATCTTTAACATTTACGGGTAAACAATGACCTGACGAGATGTTACTCAGGTGTACTAATATAGATATCTATCTTGTTCATCATCAGAAGGTATTATAGTTTGTGCTGTACTACCTGTGTAATGAAATGAATATTTCGAAATTATTTTGTGAATATCAAATTAAATATGAAAAATGTTCATAGTAAGCGTTTTCATATGATAAAAATAGCATCTGTAAATAATGCAAAATGAAACTTATTTGGTTATTACCATAGTTTTTACATTGTAAGCGTTATATTCTTTTGAAACATTTTTCTCTAAAAACTGGGATCGAAAATAAACATAAAAAACCACTGTACAACACGGTTGTTGTAACGTCTTTTTACACACAAATACAGTTACTTAGCACAGGTAGTGTAATGTTCTTATTTATGTGGATAATTACATAGCACAGGTAGTGTAATATTCTTATTATGTGGATAATTACATAGCACAGGTAGTGTAATGTTCTTATTATGTGGATAATTACAAAACACAGGTAGTGTAATGTTTTTATCTATGTGGATAATTACATAGCACAGGTAGTGTACTGTTCTTATCTATGTGATAATTACATAGCACAGGTAGATTACATAGCACAGGTAGTGTAATGTTCTTATCTATGTCGATAATTACATAGCACAGGTAGTGTAATGTTCTTATTCATGTGGATAATTACATAGCACATGTAGTGTAATGTTCTTATTTATGTGGATAATTACATAGCACAGGTAGTGTAATGTTCTTATTCATGTGGATAATTACATAGCACATGTAGTGTAATGTTCTTATTTATATGGATAATTTCATAGCACAGGTAGTGTAATGTTCTTATCTATGTGGATAATTACATAACACAGGTAGTGTAATGTTCTTATCTATGTTGATAATTACATAGCCCAGGTAGTGTAATGTTCTTATTTATGTGGATAATTACATAGCACATGTAGTGTAATGTTCGTATTTATGTGGACAATTACATAGCACAGGTAGTGTACTGTTCTTATCTATGTGGATAATTACAAAGCACCGGTAGTGTACTGTTCTTATTTATGTGGATACTTACATAACACAGGTAGTGTAATGTTCTTATCTATGTGGATAATTACAAAGCACAGGTAGTGTAATGTTCTTATTTATGTGGATAATTACATAGCACAGGTAGTGTAATGTTCTTATTTATGTTGATAATTACATAGCACAGGTAGTGTAATGTTCTTATTAATCTGGATAATAACATAGTACAGGTAGTGTAATGTTCTCATTAATCTGGATAATAACATAGCACAGGTAGTGTAATGTTCTTATTTGTGATAATTACATAGCACAGGTAGTGTACTGTTCTTATCTATGTGGATAATTATATAGCACAGGTAGTGTACTGTTCTTCTTAATGTGGATAATTACATAGCACAGGTAGAGTAATGTTCTTATCTATGTTGATAATTACATAGCACAGGTAGTGTAATGTGCTATGTCATTATCACAAATAAGAACATTAATAAATAAGAACATTACTACACTACATGTGCTATGTAATTATCACAAATAAAAACATTACACTACCTGTGTTATGTAATTATCCACATTAAGAAGAAAAGTACACTACCTGTGCTATATAATTATCCCCATAGATAAGAACATTACTCTACCTGTGCTATGTAATCTACCTGTGCTATGTTATTAACCACATAGATAAGAACATAACACTACATGTGCTATGTAATTATCCACATTAAGAAGAAAAGTACACTACCTGTGCTATATAATTATATAGCACAGGTAGTGTACTGTTTTTATCTATGTGGATAATTACATAACACAGGTAGTGTAATGTTTTTATTTGTGATAATTACCTAGCACAGGGAGTGTAATGTTCTTATCTATGCGGATAATTCCATAGCACAGGTAGTGTAATTTTCTTATCTATGTGGATACCTACATAGCACATGTAGTGTAGTAATGTTCTTATTTATTAATGTTCTTATTTGTGATAATGACATAGCACAGGTAGTGTAATGATGTTTTCTATGTGGATAATTATATAGCACAGGTAGTGTAATGTTCTTATTTATGTGGATAATTACAAAGCACAGGTAGTGTACTGTTCTTATCTATGTGGATAATTACATAGCACAGGTAGTGTAATGTTCTTATTTGTGATAATTACATAGCACAGGTAATGTAATGTTCTTATCTATGTGGATAATTACATAACACAGGTAGTGTAATGTTCTTATCTATGTGGATACTTACATAGCACAGGTAGTGTAATGTTCTTATTTGTGATAATGACATAGCACAGGTAGTGTAATGATGTTTTCTATGTGGATAATTATATAGCACAGGTAGTGTAATGTTCTTATCTATGTGGATAATTACATAGCACAGGTAGTGTAATGTTCTTATTAATGTGGATAATAACATAGCACAGGTAGATTACATAGCACAGGTAGTGTACTGTTCTTATCTATGTGGATAATTACATAGCACTGGTAGTGTAATGTTCTTATCTATGTGGATACCTACATAGCACTGGTAGTGTAATGTTCTTATCTATGTGGATAATTGGTAGTGTAATGATGTTTTCTATGTGGATAATTATATAGCACAGGTAGTGTAATGTTCTTATCTATGTTGATAATTACATAGCACAGGTAGTGTAATGTTCGTATCTATGTGGATAATTACATAACACAGGTAGTGTAATGTTCTTATTTATGTGGATAAGTACATAGCTCAGTTAGTGTAATGTTCTTATTTATGTGGATAATTACATAGCACAGGTAGTGTAATATTCTTATTTATGTGGATAATTACATAGCTCAGGTAGTGTAATGTTCTTATCTATGTGGATACCTACATAGCACTGGTAGTGTAATGTTCTTATCTATGTGGATAATTACAAAGCACAGGTAGTGTACTGTTCTTATCTATGTGGATAATTACATAGCACTGGTAGTGTAATGTTCTTATCTATGTGGATACTTACAAAGCACTGGTAGTGTTATGTTCTTATCTATGTGGATAATTGCATAGCACAGGTAGTGTAATGTTCTTATCTCTGTGGATAATTACATAGCACAGGTAGTGTAATATTCTTATTTATGTGGATAATTACATAGCTCAGGTAGTGTAATGTTCTTATCTATGTGGATTACATAGCACAGGTAGTGTAATGTTCTTAGCTATGTGGATAATTACATAACACAGGTAGTGTATTGTTCTTATCTATGTGGATAATTACATAGCATAGGTAGTGTACTGTGCTTATCTATGTGGATAATTACATAGCACAGGTAGTGTAATATTCTTATTTATGTGGATAATTACATAGCTCAGGTAGTGTAATGTTCTTATCTATGTGGATACCTACATAGCACTGGTAGTGTAATGTTCTTATCTATGTGGATAATTACGTAGCGCAGGTAGTGTAATGTTCTTATATATGTGGACAATTACATAGTTTAGGTACTGTAATGTTCTTATGTATGAGGACAATTACATAGCACAGGTAGTGTAATGTTCTTATTAATGTGGATAATAACATAGCACAGGTAGATTACATAGCACAGGTAGTGTAATGTTCTTAGCTATGTGGATAATTACATAACACAGGTAGTGTAATGTTCTTATTTATGTGGATAAGTACATAGCTCAGTTAGTGTAATGTTCTTATTTATGTGGATAATTGCATAGCACAGGTAGTGATATGTTCTTATTTATGTGGATAATTACATAACACTGGTAGTGTAATGTTCTTAGTTATTTTGATAAGTGCATAGTTCAGGTAGTGTAATGTTCTTATCTATGTGGATTACATAGCACAGGTAGTGTAATGTTCTTATTTGTGGTAATTACATAGCACAGGTAGTGTAATGTTCTTGTCTATGTGGATAATTACATAGCACAGGTAGTGAAATGTTCTTATTTATGTGGATAATTACATAGCACAGGTAGTGTAATATTCTTATTTATGTGGATAATTACATAGCTCAGGTAGTGTAATGTTCTTATCTATGTGGATAATTACTTAGCACAGTAGTGTAATGTTCTTATATATGTGGACAATTACGTAGTTTAGGTACTGTAATGTTCTTATGTATGAGGACAATTACATAGCACAGGTAGTGTAATGTTCTTAGCTATGTGGATAATTACATAACACAGGTAGTGTAATGTTCTTATCTATGTGGAAATTACATAGCACAGGTAGTGTAATGTTCTTAGCTATGTGGATAATTACATAACACAGGTAGTGTAATGTTCTTATCTATGTGGAAATTACATAGCACAGGTAGTGTAATGTTCTTATTTGTGATAATTACATGGCACAGGTAGTGTAATGTTCTTATCTATGTGGAAATTACATAGCACAGGTAGTGTAATGTTCTTATCTATGTGGATAATTACTTAGCACAGGTAGTGTAATGTTCTTATATATGTGGACAATTACATAGTTTAGGTACTGTAATGTTCTTATGTATGAGGACAATTACATAGCACAGGTAGTGTAATGTTCTTATCTATGTGGATAATTACATAGCACAGGTATTGTAATGTTCTTATCTATGTGGACAATAACATAGCACAGGTAGTGTAATGTGCTTATGTATGTGGATAATTACAAAGCACAGGTAGTGTAATGTTCTTATCTATGTGGATAATTACATAACACAGGTAGTGTAATGTTCTTATCTATGTGGACAATTACATAGCACAGGTAGTGGAATGTTCTTATGTATGTGGATAATTACATAGCACAGGTAGTGTAATGTTCTTATCTATGTGGACAATTACATAGCACAGGTAGTGTAATGTTCTTATGTATGGGGATAATTACATAGCACAGGTAGTGTAATGTTCTTATCTATGTGGATAATTACATAGCACAGGTAGTGTAATGTTTTTATCTATGTGGATAATTACATAACACCGGTAGTGTAATGTTCTTATCTTTGTGGATAATTACATAGCACAGGTAGTGTAATGTTCTTATCTATGTGGATAATTACATAGCACAGGTAGTGTACTGTTCTTATCTATGTGGATAATTATATAGCACAGGTAGTGTAATGTTCTTATTTGTGATAATTACATAGCACAGGTAGTGTAATGTTCTTTTTTATGTGGATAATTATATAGCACGGAAGTTGTAACGTCATTTAAACGCATTGACCGACGAACTTATTACACGGGAAGAGAAACGTTTGTTTAATTTATTCAATGACGATAACATAACGATGTTATTGTGATGTCTTTTAAACACCCCGACAAAACACGGGGTATTGTAATAGCATTTTATATAATGACGATTACATAATGCGGACGATATATAGTTGTTTTTATATACAATGACAATTACATAACACATATGTCGTCTTTTATTCGAGGCGACTGGTGGGCTTGTCTGTAATGAATTTAAACCGAGCAGAACATATTATTGTACGTTCCGTTTTACAAAGACTCTTATAAATCATACGACAGTCATATTTATGACTTCATTGTTATAAAAATTAAACGTTAGAGTACATTTACAGTTATATGTTCCCACTCATTGACATTCCAGAACAGACGTCTTTGTTTGAAATATTGTGGTATACGAATGTATATATTACTTTTTAACTGTAGAGGAATGTCTATGAGACTTGACGTTCCTGTTATTTCTCATATTCATGGTGTGCAGTTCACTGTTATATTCATACGAAATACGCTGTACTTAAAAGTGATTGTCTTTGTGTGCAGTTATCGGTTTTGTTTGTTGTAGGATGTACAAAACGTTTAAAGACAAGAAGTACGTTTACATGCTGATGGAAGCGTGTTTAGGAGGGGAGCTCTGGACTATACTACGAGACAGGTACAGTGCCGCCATGTGAACATTTCCACGGAACAATATTTCTAGCTTGATACAACCTATGCACATGTGTGGGCCATACACACTTTCATAATTCGTTTTTATGATTACTGCGAGTGAAATGGTCTTGAAGTATACATCTGTTACTACCGAAAGGCACTGTTATTTGTGTTTGCTATGATCATGTATATACAATTTATATTAAACTAAATAGATCATGCACGTGCTAAGGTATAATGGCAAGCTTAATGTAGATGGTTTGGTGTTCTCGTTAATCAACGTATTAGGGGATATGTTTTAAATAATATTTCATGTGGTAATGTAACAAATCTTTTAAAAAAAAAATGTTTTTAACAAAAAACACACTATTAAGCGTAGTATTTTAGAGTTTTATGATCGCACAGATGGTTCGACTGTCTCTTAATACTATTAAAAAGGTTAACTAAATATTTACGTATAGAATGAAATTAAACCCGACGACATTAGCTGTTCATTTATTTACCAACAGTTGGAGTTACCAGATATATACCTTATTAACTGTTTATTGATTTACCTTAATGTGATTGCTTTCACACAGACAAAAGACAGTATCTCATGATCAGTTGACAGCATTTCAGAGTATCTGTCCTGAGGTTAAAATGCGCTTGACACTATCATGAACTAACCAGCACGGCTAGTGACATTTCTAATATTCCCCTGTCTCGTTACGGGAACGAGTTTACTCTACAGACAGGCTTGTCTCAATTCCGCATTAAGACCTGTCCGGTGCGATTATTAGATATAGTTTTATGTATCCGTAATGTGATTATATCGTATGGCTACGATTCGCTTGATGATTATTTCAAGTCTGTCCGTTGTAGGGGCTACTTTGACGACGCCACGGCACGGTTCTGTGTAGCATGTGTTGTAGAAGCATTCCATTTCCTGCACGATCGTGGTATCATCTACCGGGATCTGAAGCCGGAGAATCTACTGCTGGACGCTAATGGAATTGTGAAATTGGTAACGAAATCATTGAAATCTTTATAACTCTTGTTATAAAATGTACCAATTCGAGGAAAACAAGATATAGCGAAATATGCAAATCCGAAACATCATAAATTTAAATGAACCTACGCATAAGTTGAATGACTCATGGGTTTTAATAGAATGCAGATGATGGTCAAAAGAGATAACTCAATATTTGTATTCACAAAAAGAGCAAATTGTATTCGTTCTTGTAGGTTGACTTTGGGTTTGCTAAGAAGATGGCACCGGGCCGGAAGACCTGGACGTTCTGTGGTACTCCGGAGTATGTTGCCCCGGAAATCATCCTTAACAAAGGCCATGACCGAGCTGCTGACTACTGGTCACTCGGAATACTCATGTTTGAACTTCTTACGGGGAGGTAAGTGATGCAAAAGTTGAATTATAACGAGAGGGAAGTGACACGTAGTGTCCCAGACAAACAAAGGCGTCCAAGCGGAAGTTGCGTACGTATGATAATGATATGTTTTGACCCAAGCGAAAATGAGCCAACTTATATCATGTGTTATATTATTAACAATTGTACTATTTCATTTTACATTGAAATTTGCGAATCAGGCAGTTCAAAGAAATAGTTGGTTGGCTTGTTCGGGTTTCCTACACTGCCACTATCCCTGTATTTATACTAGAGTCATTGACACAGCAATATTCCTTATGCAAATTTCCTTTGTCTAAAGTTGGAATCGCATGCAAATTCACTATGTTAGCTCAGATCGTATCACAATTAGCTAGGTCAGAGTTAACCAAATCAATGCCAAAGAAAACTAACGTTTTTTTCTTCAAAAACGAATTATGTATACATGACTTGCGTTTAAGTATAATGTTTTGGATGTTGAACATTATCTTTCGCGCAACAAGTTCACATATTATTTGCGATTACCAAGTTGTGTATTTCACTTCATAATTATTTAATTGTATCCGATATACTCAATGGATTGTTTATACTTATTGTACCTACTTGATGTGTGCCCTTTGTTTCCAGCCCGCCGTTTACTGGCACCGACCCAATGAAGACATACAATATCATCCTCAAAGGCATTGATTCCATTGAAATACCTCGCAAGATCAGCAAGATAGCGAATGTTCTCATCAAAAAGCTGTGCAAAGACAATCCTGCCGAACGACTGGGATACGGCAAGAACGGGATATTAGAAATTAAAAAACACAAGTAAATATTTCTTCGTGTTATTTACATTTGCTTTATTGGACTTAAAACACAAGTTTCCTATATTATTATTATTATTATTTTCTTTTTTCATGTGGTCTATATTTAGAATAATTATTAGACGTACGTAGTGGTACTAAAGGTCAAGACAAAGAAAATTCATACCGGAAGTGTGCCGATATATATTACGAAAAATAGGAAAATGGCACATGTGCGTACGCAACCCTTGGTAACATAAAGTGTTGTTCGTTTACTACTAAATATTGGTTTATAATTACCTTTTTCCAGATGGTTCCAGGGATTTGATTGGGACAGTTTAAACAGTAGGAAGATTCTGCCCTCTATCATTCCAAAGGTAAGATATCATAGTCCCCTTTCTTGAGAAAAAAAGTATAAGATCGGGTCAATCACTATTACAGGAACTCAGTGGAACACAATCGTAAATGAGGTGATAATAGCCTACGAGAAAGTATCAATTACTCGTGATAGTCATATTTCCGGTTAAAATAAACAATTCATTACTAGAAACATAAAATGGATATCATAAAAGGACTACACATTGAAAGGTTTATGATATGTAACTGTTGTCAATATAGATATTTTACGTTCATGCAAAGGATATGTTCCCTTCATCGGACTTATGTAATGTATAGTTTTGCAACAAATATAACAATATTTCATTTAGGTGCGGGGCCCGACAGACTATAGTAATTTTGATAGTTACCCTAAAAGTATAGACGTGCCACCAGATGAACTGTCGGGATGGGATTTCGACTTTTAGTTGTGTGGTAAGTATCCAGGTATAATTTGGGTGATTATATACCAAACAATACCAAATTATTGTAACTCTTAATTGTGTGTCGACACTTCTTTCAGTTACGCTATTCGCTTGGATTGAATATTTCAATCGAGATAGAATTAAATGGTATAAATGCGTGTGTAATTATCCTAAAGTCATCCGAAATTTATGATATAACCTGTCACTCGGTGAGTCACTAACAAGACGGACATAGAAATAAGCTAGTGAAATGAATGTTTAGAGATATTAAACAGCCTACTGTTTTAGCAAACGATGAAAATGTAGATGTCGTTACTGACTATTCCTATCCGTACTTCATGGTAATTTTTCATGTTAGGACCCTGCTATAATCATATTTTATTCTCTTCCAGACTTCAATGGAGCCGGATTTGCCAAAACACATATTCTCATAGACTTCTGATACACCTGTAGCAGTTCAGTTGGCCTCTGAACCAGTTGGATAAACTGTTTAGTTTAATTTTAAAAAATGTACTCTTGCAAAACGATCTGTTTGTTAGGTGTTCAGTTTGTATAAACCTTGTCAGTGAAATAGGTTTATATACAGTTGACGATCTTATTGGGTTATCTATACCAGATTGGACATATTTATAACTCCAGGATTTAAGAGTTTATTGATTGTATTCAATCGTAGTTAGTTATATCAAATGAGATCAAACAAACATCAATTAAATATTTTTGTTAATATACTATTATTGTTTGACAAACGAATTCTTACGTTTCTCCAAACAAGGTTTACACAGTGGTAATGGTCATCTCTGGGGAATGCCAAGAAAACATTGTTAATGAAAAATTAAATAATAAGATTGTTTAATTTAATGTGAATCTCCTAATTCTCTTCGTAAACTCCACTGCATGTATTGTGTTAAGATATTATCATGACACAAAAAAAACCCATTTTTTTTCGGAAAACAATTTCCGATACTGTGGTATTTATCTGGAAGTGTGTCATCATACATAGAATGTCTTAAAAGTAGTCAGGAATCCTAGAAAAAGCGGTATAGGAACTAGACAGGAATCCCAAGATAAAGCTGTTCCTATGCTGTATAGGAACTAGACAGGAATCCCGAGATAAAGCTGATTAGGAACTAGACAGGAATCCCGAGAAAAAGCTGTATAGGAACTAGACAGGAATCCGAGATAAAGCTGTATAGGAACTAAACAGGAATCCCGAGATAAAGCTGTATAGGAACTAGACAGGAATCCCGATATAAAGCTGTATAGGAACTAGACAGGAATCACGAGATAAAGCTGTATAGGAATTAGACAGGAATCCGACATAAAGCTGTATAGAAACTAGACAGGAATCCGAGATAAAGCTTTATAGGAACTAGACAGGAATCCGAGATAAAGCTGTATAGGTATTTTTACAGTGTATACACGAATCTTCTCTGTATTCACTACTTTCTCACATTGACATACTACGTTCGTGCAATCTCTCATACTGGCCCGGGGTGTGACCCGCCACGTCTCTGATGGACGTGCACTGGATTACGTCACTGTGCCCCGCTGTATCCTTTAGTGGTATTGGAATCAACACGGGCTGTCCGTAGTAAGTTAACCTAGCGTAGAAGTGAATGATTGTGTAATATACCATACCATAAGACAGAATTACTCATTAGTAGTAATCGCAGTGTCATAGGTTGTCCTATCATCGTGAACTTTCGTCCATAAAGAAAACGCAATACCATCAATATATCATATACATATTGCTGACAAAATGGGTGTTTCGTATTCAGAACGGATGGTCGATAGTCTATATACAGAATAAAACAGTAAGGACTGGTACAAGTAGGTGTATAGTATCCAAAGCATTATATGTTAACATGTCGTTGTTGTTAACAAGATCGTGGTGTCATTTCTGTTCATGAAACAATACAGTATCAAATAAGTTGCTAACCTAGTAATGTCTAGCCCAAAGACTTTAATGGCTATATATAACTCATTTTGTTCTTTTTAAGTGATAATTTAGTGATAGTTTAATTTAAAACGTTTAATTTAAGACGGTGGTACCTAGCTGAAGATCGCCGCATACTGTGAGTGGTCCGACCAAGGCCAGGCTTTCACGTGTTCTACGTCAGTACGACAATTGCTGTAGTGTCCATCTGGAAGTTAATTCCTGATCAATACCTGTTTATTGATTCTTTCAGAGCTCCAGGCTATCTATTAATTACGAGGAAATGGACGTGATGTTGAAGCTTACAGAGGTCATAAAATGTCACTTAATACATGATAAAATACAAGATTGATGAAAAACAAGATTGTACCATCATAGGTATATGTACTTTCAATATGCATGGCTATAGAAGTCTGGACGATGACAACTTCATTATCAACAATGGTGGATAAATAGTCTTACAATTTGCTAGGAACAACTATATCGTACATCAGATTCATAAGGTGAACAGAATTATCTGCCCTAAGGACTCAGGTTTATCCGCTTCAACAATAATTGCTTTGTAAACTATTTGAATGAACTATTTGAATGTGCACGTTACATCAAAGCTGTACTCTAGTGATGCTATTTGTAATTCGTTTGTTTACTGAACACTAAATCAAAATTGAATTCTTTCACAATAACGCAACGTTGGTTAGTTTTATCATTAAGGAACACAACACTTTGTTTTAATGGTATATAAACAACACTTTGTTTAACGGTATATAAACAACACTTTGTTTAACGATGCATAAGCAACATTTTTTTAAACCAGTGTTTAAGCAACACTTTGTTTTGAAGGTATATACTAAATACTTCTTAACTGTGTATATCAGATACAACCCTTTCTTGTCCACAAAATCAGCCTTTCTTTCAAAAAATTCATTATAGTTAACAATAACAACAACAACCATATTGTCTGAAAAAAAAAATCAAAAAAATCAACAACAACTTTCTTATACATGTATCGAAACATAGTTGAAACATCATTTCATTATTGCAGATATTATATTTTCTTGTACAAAAAAAGTTGAAATAGAATTCAAAGTTGTTATTTTAACATCAATCATGTTGTATCGTTCCAAAAAGAAAACGGGCTAAAAAGATATCTTTATTTTTTGTTTTGATTTATTTATTTGTAAACAGGTATTTTATCTTAAGAGTTGTGTTAATCATTGATCTGTCAAGTTTTGAGTGACCAATGTTCTCATTAGTATGCATGTAATGGGATAATGATATTCTCCTGCCGATTTCTATTTCCGGCAAATGAAACATGTGTGCGTCATGATGTTTTCCTGTGGTATGTCACATTATATCATTCGCTAGAATATTAAATACGTTCGAATATAGAAAGTTTGCAATGTTACTGTTTGTGATAGGATTTTCCTTTTTAGAATAATCGGGTCAACGTGTTCAATTTTTCACAATTGGAGTCAATCAAGAGGGTTACATGTGTCATGTCTTGTACATAAAAAGATAATTTTGTCCCATAATTATGTGTTTTTATCCTTCATGGTTTATTACCCTAAACATTTTATTGTGAAAAAACTATTCAATTAGTTTTGCCTACTTAATTTTTTTTTCAAAAAGGAAACGAAAATCTGAAATTGTGATTGGTATTCTTTGGTTGCAGCTACAAGTATAGAAAATGTACTTGCATATAATATATTAGAGTCGAATATTTTAATCCTCAGGATTCATCGTAATGTTATTTTCCTAGTCTATGTTTTTGATTTATACTGTTTTTCTATGACACGAGCATATACGTCATTATACTTCTACGACATTGGATTTGTTACAAATGTATGACATTGACGTATTTTCTAGCAAGTTATTGATATACTTTGATATATTATACAGCATGATATTGATTCTGTAGCAATGTATAGATATTCATTGGCGCATTATCCAGTATGATCTGAAGCAGTGTACAGTATACAATGTATGAAGTGTATATATTCATTCCACAGTCGTATTTTACATTGGTATTTTAATTAAAGTATCTTAAGAATCTATGATTAACATTATTATATATGTAATATATAATAAATATAGCGTTCATTTGTTAAACAAATGGAATCATTGAACTTTCACGATAATTTTTCTTCCCATTTAACAAAATGGTTCGCGACAAATTGATTTACGGAATGTAAATGTTTACCGATTCTTGTAGAAAGTCACATTGTTAAAGAGAAAGGGCTTTATAAATGTAATATTGAATGATTATGCGCAATGATTGTTTTATTGGTGGGAGTGTTCGGATAACGCAACGAAAGTTGGTGCTTCTCTGTTGTAGCAATACTCAAATGATGAGTTTTGTTTTGTAAATGATACATGCTATATCTCTCAGAAGTAGCAGATGCCGGTTGTAAAACTTTTCACTAAACCTGGGTATTTCAAAACGAGAATAGATTTAACACGATAACATAAAAGAGATTTTCATTGACTTCGAAATGTTTCTTTAAAGCAAATGATGCGTTAGCATAGGTCATTGAATTTCAATAACAACTGTTTATTGAAGAGCTGGAATATGTTATAAAATTGATGTTTTCTTCATTTTTTGTAAGGATTTCGTTCTATCTGTTAAAAAAGGGGCCAATATCGAAATTGTTCTTAGAATGTAGTGAATGTGTATGCTTCAAAAGTATGCAGGTATTAATTCAATAATGTTTGGTTGCACGTTCAAAGGCATTGGGAATTTTTAATACAATAATAAATCAGATACGTTAAGACATATCAGGATAATAAGTATAATACTCAGTTGATATCATCAGGTGAATTTGGAAAGTATTGTATTAAATAGAAAATATATATGAGGATATAGGGAAAGTATAATGTTATAATGATAATACAAATCAGGATTATTTGGAAAGTATTCTATGCTGACAAAACGTGGGAAAAGCTAATATAGGGAGAATACTGTAATACCTAATAATGTTAGGATTTTAGGGAAGAATGTAACACTTCATAGGTTCTATCCATCAGCACGTTGGTTAAATCCAATTCTATACTATTATATGAGAAAATGCGCATAAGGATGTTGAGAAATGTTCATTTGAAAAGTATGCATGGTTAAGTAGTTATCAGGTAAGGTTTTACCTCAAAATTAGATTGTGAATAATATAAAATATATATTGTTATATCACGTGATATTTTGTCATGTGTACCGTGTGTGTGTGGATTGATAAAGCGCTATTGTTATCGGTATTATGGATCCAATTTCAATTGTGACGTCATGATATTAGCAATAATGTTAAACTTTTGCTAGTAAATTGCGGAGAAATGTATAATTTCTATTTGTTTGAAGTGATTCTTGGTAAAGTAGTAGACAGTATCATGATGTTAGCTTTTAAAGCCATTGAATAATATTAAATTGTAATAGAATTTCATCAAAAGGTCATTTTCTTATGAAATAAATCTGAGATCAAAGATGTTTCGCGTGTTTACGTACATAAAGTTTTTGAAATTTGCGATTGAGATTGAGAAATGCATACATTATGATAAATGTGTCTTATGTTCCTGGGGTGGAGAAATACAAAAAAAACACATGAACGATGTACGTGTGTTATGCAATTATATATTATACGTACATCAATTCATGGTGTGTAAAGTAGCGTAGTCAGTCATGTTACCCGAGATTAATTCATGTGATATAAGTAAATATATAGTATATATACGGTATATATAGATAGATATATATAAATTATATGTAGGTATATATAAAGTATATGTCAATATATATATAAAGTATATATCAGTATATTTCAATTGTATATAACTATATATAAAGCATCAATTGGATTGCCACTTATGTCACAACTTTCACTTTACTCGTTGTCGTTGTTTCAAATATAATGCAGTATGTTGATAATACATTGTTTATTTTTGTATAAATTGAACTATGATCATTGATTCAAATGTGCTCACTTAATAGTACAATTGAATAAAATATTGCCAAACTTAAGACCGTCTCTGTTTTCATTTTATATATTCTATCATAGCAGCATGAAATAGATACGTTTGTCCTAAAAGTAAACAACAACAAAAACCATCAACAAACAGGGACAATATTGGAACTCGTAACCGATACGGAAATAGAGCGAGTACCGATGAGACATCAGCAAAATACACCGATTAAGGATCAGGCAAATATAAAAAAAAACTCCCGATGAGATATTAGGAAAATACAACAGGCAGGCACCGATAAGAGATCAGGAAAAAATCCAAAAAAAATCCCGATCAGACATTAGAAAAATACAACAGGTATCGCTGAAACTTCAGCAAAATGTAACATGTACCGATGAGACATTAGGAAAATCGAACAAATAGCGCTGAGACATAAGGAAAATCGAACAGGTACGGATGAGACATCAGGAAAAACAACAGGCATCAATGAGACATCAGAAAAAAATACAACAGGCATCGATGAGACGTCAGAAAAATGCAACAGGTACCGATGAGACGTCATAAAAAATACAACAGGTATCGATGAGACGTCAGAAAAAAATACAACAGGTTTCGATGAGACATCAGGAAAATACAACAGGTAATGATGAGACGTCATAAAAAATACAACAGGCATCGATGAGACGTCAGAAAAATACAACAGGTAATGATGAGACGTCATAAAAAATACAACAGGCATCGATGAGACGTCAGAAAAATACAACAGGTACCGATGAGACGTCATAAAAAATACAACAGGCATCGATGAGACGTCAGAAAAATACAACAGGTACCGATGAGACGTCATAAAAAATACAACAGGTTTAGATGAGGCGTCAGAAAAATACAACAGGTACCGATGAGACGTCATAAAAAAATACAATAAGTACCGATGAGACGTCAGAAAAAAATACAACAGGTACCGATGAGACATCAGGAAAATACAACAGGTAATGATGAGACTTCAGTAAAATACAACAGGTATCGATGAGACAGGAAAAACAGATGGGCAAGACATCATGAACAATTTCATTGACGAGGACGGAACACCGGGCGCTCAAATTATGTAGATCAAAAACGATCAAAGACATAGGGAGCCAGTACTTGATTATGTTAAATAATTAAATCACAGTCTTGCTCGGTATCATGTTCTGAATGTATATTTTAGTTTGCTCCTGATGACATTTGGAAACTAACAACTTGGATGCTTCATAAAATTAAAGAGCATTGAGGATATGGCACATTTAACTGTTTTAGCAAGTTCGAGTGATAGTCAATACACTACACAAGTCCGTCATTTCTTACAGTTGTTCTATTCAAATTGCTTTCAAACTTTTCAACTACAACCAAACGCTACAACAGTTGAATTTAGATTACCTAAGCATAACTCCTCCTTCAAATTCCTGGCGATCTAAATATTATCCATAAGCTATGAGTGCATTTCATAAAGGGTTCAAAGTGTCGAGAAACACCTACTCGCAACTAGAATGTAAGTTTCAAGAAACTGATAGACTATGTGTAACTCTACGCCAGACAATGGGCAACGTGAGAGCAGGCTGAATTGGATTCACTTTCAGAGAGGGTAAAATCTATCAGGTCCATCATTAAAAAACATAGGTGCTTGGGTATCTTAAATAAAAACAAGACACATGTCTGTATTTCTAGACCCCGATGTTCTAACCACGCTCAGCGATCTGCATGATAGGTTTGTAGTTGTGATTGCAGACAAAACATTTAACATTCTAATCTTTGTCTGCAAACACTATTACCTTTACATCTTCCGATATTTCGAAAGACGATATATTAGCTTATCGTGCTTCTGTATTACAATCAAAAGATCCTTTGAATTCTTCAAAATCGACATTTCATTCATGCCACATCTTGAGTATACGGATACGATTACCCATTTATGATAAGGATACGGACCTGTCTCATTTGTATTGGATAAAGAAACTTCAAAAACTCCTTATAAACAACGTTGTATCACGTGTTCTTCTAGTTGTTCAACCACGCCGTTATCCAAACGTCTCACTGACATCCTCAGTACAATTGAATCAGGGTTACAGTCGTATTGTGGCATCGTATACACATGTGTCATGAAGGAAATTTCGATTTTGAAGAATTCAAAAGATCTTTTGTCAATCTGAAATATTCCCTTCTCAAACATGTTTCTTATTTTATCAAAATATTTGACTTTTCGACCCTTTATACGTACATACCTCATACCAAACATAAAAAAATATCTTCGTTTTATCATTATGAGAACGTTCTTTTCCAAGAAAGGCGAACCGTAAATTATTTTGGCATATAATTGTGAAAAACACAACAAGGGCGAAAATGAAATATACTGAGGTCGAAATTGTGAGAATAATTGAGTTCCTGGTTAACAATACCCTTGTTGAGTTCGGAGGTAAGATTTCCCAGCAGACCGTAGGCATTCCTATGGGGTAAAAACTGTGACATTCTTCTGACCGATTTGTTTTTGTTTTCATACGAAGCTGAAATTATTGATGGGCTTATCAGGACTCTTAACAAAAACAAGCCAAGTCCTTCTATTCGATTATACCCTCCTGAGCTTGAATCAATGACACTATATACTATTCTGCTTCAGCCGCTCTCCTCGATCACATCATGACTAATATGGATGACTGACGATTAAGCGGGACGATTTTGAAATTTCTAATCGGAAACTTTCCCTTTCTTGATTGTAACATCTTTGTTTCCCCTACTCCGACCTATTACTTTCGCAATGTCGACTGCTAATTGACGAACTAACAAAGTGTTGCCAAAATTGCTCATTAAATTAATGTGCCTGATGGTTGTGTTGTCACTACCTGAGTTCTCCATGTAAGGAAGTGACATGACTTGGATTTGACCTAGATGTACATAGCGGGTTTCGTCGATGAAGCAGACCACGTTTACCCGGATCTTTTTCTACTTGTACCTTTTCAAGGATCTTCAAGTGATTCTTTACTTTGTTTATGTTTTGCCCTAGTTTTACCAATTTTGATTTTGAAATGTGGTTTTGTTGATTCTGCGGTATTACATTTGTATCTTGTTCTTTTTGTATCACACAGTCGTGATTATAGATAAATTCCACGACATTGCACGTTTTGTTTGATAAAACTGAGAATCACAGCTATTTTCATTTTCTTATTTACAATGTGATATCAGGTTGATTCAATACACACTGACACATTGTAAATCAATTTTCATTAACGTTTCCAGCTGTATAAAGATAAAAGTTACGAAAAAAACAGGCGAGACATGACACAATGAATTATTGTGATATAATATCTTAGGAAACGAGCACATAGATATTTAAACAAAATATATACAAATGTTGAATCGTTATAAAAAATAACAGCGATTTCAGCGAAAAAATATATTACAACATGTACACTGTATAACATTAGTGAGGAAAGAAATTCAGTTTTCGAAAGAAATGAGAGTCTATGACTTCGCTTCTCATATTACAGATATCAACCTTATGTGAACATGATAATGTCCCTGTCATAGACTGTCGTCTGGTTTAACAATGCATACTTTATTGTTGTACATATTGTCATATCATATATATAGTCATGACATCATTACCGCACTATATATCACGGTATGTATTTCTTCATTTCCTGTTGAACAATTGCGAGTAAGTACGTTGTTAGGGTTATGCTATGTGACGTCACAATCGCGTTATTGTAATCTTTTAGAATGGCATTGACTTTTATTTTATTTGTTGATAACGAGAATGCTATTCATTTGGATCATGCTGTATTTTATCTAGCAAAATAAAGCACGAAAATGAAAGAAGGCTGAGAAAAAGATGAACAAGCAATGTCAATTTTAGTATGTGCTTGCAGACGTAATCCTCAAACATTTTGCAGTTTTCATAATTTACACGTGGTACACTTCCTTCCATCGTACAAAGAAATGCGGGTCTCTAAACCAATTCCTCAAAATTTGAACTCCAACAAAAGCGTTAGTGTTCCACAGATATGTAAATAAAATAAAATTTAATTTATAAATGACGATACAAAAATGAACTGTGTCTCAATGATAAAGTTAATGTGAGTTGTCGATTCCAGTGACAGAATGAAAGCTGGAGAAACGCAGGCAGCAGAATCCAAATGGATACCGCTACGCATAACAATTCCTATCAATTGAAAACACGATATAACAGGATATTGCGTGTTCAGTCGTAATCTAATCCAATTCACTCGATATTTTTTCTCCTACTTACCACGAGTCATCCACGCCAGTCTTGGGTTTATCACAGACTTCACAGACTCGGGTCTCTAATACATGTATATGTAATAAATATAAACAGACTACCAACCAGATATCGTACTGGACGCTTTGACAGGTTACATTTGGAGAACGTTGTCAATCGCACTCTCCTGACAAGATTGAGTATAGTAGCTATCTTTCTTAAACAACGTCTTCCTGGTCCTGTACAGGTACCTTTTGAGACCAACAGATATCAGTAGGAATAAATAATATATCCACGGTGTATACCGAGTCTAACGCTCCCTGTGCAAATGTGTCTTCCTTCATACACTTATACCATTCCAGCTGAATGTCTTTGTCCCAATGATAGGAGCCACTGTTCTCTTTGCACTTTATCAAGGGACGTTCCCTAGGCGTAACTTCCCTTCCGATAGGTTTAGGACAATGCATATGATGGAAATTGTACATATCTCTCACCGGACAGTACTGGATAGGGTGAAGATTCGTTGCCCAATGATTCAAGTGTGGTCTGTTATTGGATATAGCTGACTCTAGTTGTTGGTTTGCGTTTTCACTACCAGTTCCCGATCAACCTTGCATACAATTTCCACTTCGGTCGAACTCCAAGCCTTTTCATACTTCTTTCCCAACAACTTGAATGCCTCAGAACACTTTTTGAATGTTCAATTGATGAATGAACTCGACGGTGTATGCAAAAAGCCATTTAGGAGGCACGGTAGTCCAGTGGTAGGACGCCGGGCTCGTGACCGAAGGGTTGCGGGTTCGCGCCACGGCACGGCAATGTATTGTATCTTTGAGCAATATACTTTACTCCGCTTGTTCCTGTCTACTCAGCTGTAAATGAGAACGTGGTTGGGCAGTGGTAGAATTCTTGAATGCTAGCTATTAGCACCGAAATGGCAGCTCCGGCTGTATGCTCCCCAGGGAGTTGAGAAATGTATTGGCTGGTTGCAAAGGCCCTTTAACCACGGATAATAATTTGTGAACCGCTTTGAGACAACCTACTAACTAGGATGTGATAAAGCGGTATATAAGAACCTCCAATTATTATTATCAAGACAGTCACTAATGAGGTCACATGGATTACAATGCATGATAGCATGTCGAGCAGGGAACTTGTCAATATGTTCAGGAAGTAGGAGGTTCAGTCCATTTGTGACATTACACAGAGTGTGTTTGAGATAACTGCATGACAACAACTTGTCTAGTACACATGCTATAACAGTGGGTGGCGACCCCGAACAGACCAGGCAGTGATGAAGCACGGCTGTTTTCAATTTATTTGTTATTGGAACGCCTGTAGTTTTAGGAAAACTGGAGTACAAGCACTCATTTATAAATTTTAAAATCATATAAGCATGACGGTGAGAAACGTATGTTTCTCTCAGAATTCAAATTTCTCGGACATAGTTTGAAATTTTCCAGCACAATTGGTGTGTTTACTTGTTGCATCCCTTGCCTACCAGAAAACAATGATGTTCCATGTCTTCAACGATCTCCATGTTATCATGTTGCATAGAGGTTTGAACGTCAATCCCTAATTCCGATTTTCTCTGTCTTGATTCAATTGCTGGAACAAAATCTATCAAAACAATGACTGGTTTTTCACTTCGAGTTCCAGTACGTGGTGTTAACTGTTTTGTGTTGCTAATCCATTCAAAAACAAGACTACATCCATGGTGACCCGGGCGTAGTCCCAACCGCAAACCTCAGTACACCGGACTCTTTGTGCACTTTGCATAAACAACATTCCTTTAAGTACTGTATCATTTTGTATAAAGAACCGTGGGAGTAAATCTTGCAGCAAACACTAGTATTGACCAGTCAAATCGGTAACAGTTACACAATACATTCACGGACTTTAACAGGTCATAATTAAAACCAAACGCCAACCTCTCTTGATTGAGTTCATTCAGTTTTCGTCTTGATTTGAACTTTTACAAAATATGTCCACATGTTTCTCGAAGTCGTGTATAAGCATGAAGCCAGGACAACCATCTTTAAATGTAAACGTTGACGGGAACTTCAGCTGTCCTAGATAGTCGAATTCTACGATACAATGACCGTCATCCGAACATTCCCAGTTTCGAGTCACTTCAGTCATACTCTCACAAGACACTATTCTGGAAACCTCTAAAGATAGACGAGTCTTTTTCAAACTTCCCGACAACTCGTGGAGTAATGTTTCAACTGCAGCCTTCAGTTCGAAAATTTCTGGGTTTTTGAAATCTACAGCTTTTCTTGTATTTCAGTCACGAATCTCTCCATGGTACCTGGGGACATAAACAACATGTAGTTTAAAAGACTATTCAAAATCGTTTCTCCAACTTTTGTACGAGTTTCATTTGCCGAGTTCGCTGGTGTAATATTGTTCAGTGCTAGCAATGCATACACAGATGAATGAAGTACAAATTGTAACATCTGCCCGACGTCTGAATTTCATACATAACTTTAATAACACCTATATATATGTCTGTACATTTAAGCCAGTTATAAATACACGTCATTCAGTAACATTATGCTAGTGCTATTCAGCTCAAAATAGAAGTGCAGTGAGCCATACCACAAAGGGAATGTCCATCTGGTTGAATGCCCCGTGTACATACCATTATATAGCTTTCAAGAAAATGAAACGTATATCTCTGATACTCTTTAAAATTAATTTAGTAATTCTTAATTTAAGCGGTCATTTAACGACATATTGATTAAACAGGATATGAATATGTAGATGATGCAATGGTAGTTCAACGCACAGCAGGGCCTACATATGTAGCAATCCTATTGATTCTCCCATATCAAATAACGGCATCAGGAATCTCGGTCGTATAAAGACACGGACGTATGGTGCTAGCCTGAATTACAATAGAACAACCTTTCTGAATGAGTTTTACTAAAACACGGAATTCCGATTACATGTAGTTATTTTTGGTACCATAATTTTCCTGAAGTTGCACACTTCCGATGTTATACAATCTGACTTGCGAGGTTTACTTTCATTGTGATTATGAATATAAATATTACATGATTATATTCAAGAATGCTCGTTTGCCAATACAAATGTGCATTGCATGTTCGTTGCTTTATAGGTTGTGTTTTCTGTGTTTGATTAACTTGAATGAAAGGTTGACATTTAACTTACAATTAAATGATAGCATCAAAAGTAAAATTTGTGATAAGAGTAATTGTTGAAAACTATAAAATTACTCTTGAAATAACTAGTTATTTTTTAATAGATAGCACAAATCGTTCATTATAAGGATATTCTTGCAAAGTTAGAATAATCACCGAAGAATTCTTGAAGGTAATTGACATTAATTTATGACCTAAAGCTGAAATCACAACCTCTCATCCTACCTGGGTTGAGACTCACTTAAGTGATATACTTTATTCGTACTACACCGTACCCTCAATGATTAAAAGACCTGAAAGACCTGAAAGACAATTTTCCTATCCTACCGTCACCTCTGAGCATTACAAAAATATTTTCTCACATTTCCGTGTATGTAAGATTAATAGAACCTTTCACCCCATTGGAGGTGAGATAGGGGAATTTCAACCCTAGGGGGAAGATTCTTAAGTTGCCAAACACGAGGCTTTGCCGAGTGCTTGGCAACTTAAGAATCTTTCCCCGAGGGTTGAGATTACCCTTTCTCTTACCCTGGACAGATTTATCCTTACTTTTACCGGTGTAAGATTTCCTTGTCTCACCCTAGGGTTGAGACAAGCTACACTTGCTCTTTGCACGTTCTCCACAATAAACCTGATGTCACTGATGTGACCCGGAAGAAGAACTACTTTCATGTGGTCACACACATACACAAGTTCGACTGCTAATCTTGTCGTGTTTACATTTGACATTAAAGAAGATTGGATTGATTTTAAAATGTTTAAGATATGATGCGTGAACCGTCTGACGCATACATATCAAAATTAATCATTCACCCCCTCGGGAATGAGATAAGGGGATCTCAACCCTCGGGGGGAAGATTCTTAAGTTGCCAAACACTCGACAAAGCCTCTTGTTTGGCAAATTAAGAATCTTCCCCCCTCGGGTTGAGATCCTCCTTTCTCTTACCCTTGACAGGTGTATCCGCATTTTTACCGGTGTGAGATTTCCTTTTCTCCCACACCTGACAGATTTATCTCCCGTTTTGCCGGTGCTAGATTTATCTGTCTCCGCCCTAGGGTTGAGACGGGGGGATTCCCCTATTCATAACAATGGCATGACGTCACTTCAACAATACAATGACGTCACGTCAACAATCCATCAACAAATTGCCTGTATGTGTTTTGGGTCCATGTTTACCTTTATTTCACATTAAAATACTGTTAGATATGGGAGAAAAATAATCAATCGCTACTGGTTGTGTAAGATAGAGAAATCTCAACCCTCGGACTAAGATTTTTTGTCCAGAACTCGGCAAGCCTCGTTCTGGACAAAAAATCTTAGTCCTCGGGTTGAGATTTCTCTATCTTACACAACCAGTAGCGATAGATTCTATTAGTCTCACCCTAGGGTTGAGACGGGGGGATTCCCCTATTCCTAACAATGGCATGACGTCACTTTAACAATACAATGACGTCACGTCAACAATCCATCAACGTCACGTCAACCCTGAATTTAGCATGTAACGTTATCATTACATTGTGCATGTGATACACAATGAAAGAACAGGGTAAGATAAAAAAAATCATTCACCCCCTTGTGGGTGAGAAAAGGGAATCTCAACCCTCGGGAAAAGATTCTTAAGTTGCCAAACACTCGGGAAAGCCTCGTGTTTGGCAACTTAAGAATCTTCCCCCGAGGGTTGAGATTACCCTATCTCACCCACAAGGGGGTGAATGATTCTTTTTCTATTACCCTGTTCTCCCATTGTGTATCATATACACAATGTAATGATAACGTTACATGCTAAATTCAGGGTTGACGTGACGTCGATGGATTGTTGACGTGACGTCATTGTATTGTTGAAGTGACGTCATGCCATTGTTATGATTAGGGGAATCCCCTCGTCTCAACCCTAGAATGAGACAAGGAATTATCTTACCCTGGACATGTGTATCCACACTTAAACCGGTGTGAGATTTCCTTGTCTCACCCTAGGGTTGAGACGGGGGGATTCCCCTACTCATAACCAATGGTATGACGTCACTTCAACAATCCATCAATGTCACGTCAGATGTTCTCTTGCATTTTCGATATTGATGTGTCTGTGTCGTCAGCGCAAACAAGTTTCCTGAAATGGCTTTGTAACGCCACCAAAATGTTTGATTCTAACAGTTGTTACTCGAGGTGAAGCTTCAAAATGACGCTGATCCGGAAGTTGCGTTCAAAGCTCTATGAATGCAATCTCTTCTGGTAATGCTAATTTAATTTCAACAAAAAATGTATTGATAACTATTATCAATTGGATTGAACATCAGGCTTAAAGCCTCGTGCCGATTAGCACGTGTTCAATTGTGACGTCATTAAAATGCGTCATCGGTGTAATTGTGACGTCATCAAAAGTGAACATACCCCACATGTGTTTTTGTTTACAAACAAAGGCAGATTATTGTCGGCGGAGCTGTGACTGAAATAAAAGGATGGGAGAAAAATAATCATCCCCTACCTAATTGAGGGTGTAAGAGAGAAATCTCCTATCCTCGGGGTGATTTTTGTTGGTTGTCTAACCCTCGGCAGAGTCTCGGGTTATACAACCAAAACATCACCCCAAGGGTAGGAGATTTCTCTGTTACACCCTCAAAATAGGGAAAGATTCTATTAATCATATATTTTAACATTTTACTTCGTGTACTTTTTTTTGTATTTTGATTATAAATTATGTAATTATATAAAAATTAAACACATGCTGTTAATTATATACAAATATGGCAAGCCAAGTTGTCATTTATTCATGGAGCAATGTTGATCCAGTACTTAACCAAATTATATAAGATATCTTATATATTATATAAGATATCTTATATATTATATAAGATATCTTATAAACATATGAGATATCTTATAAACATATAAGATATCTTATAAACATATGAGATATCTTATAAACATATAAGATATCTTATTTTAAGTTTATGAGATATCTTATATCTTTTA
>NW_018405685.1:91969-102006 GCF_002113885.1 Mizuhopecten yessoensis
CGTCTGAACAAGGAAACCAACGTACATCACTGCATGATATTTTGAACAACCGTTTAATTAAAAAAAGAAAAGAAAAACGGAACTCGACAGACCCAAACTGGATAATTACCCAGCTGAACAGTATGCGTCCTTAACACACTTCTTTGTTAAGCCTACTGTACATGTAATGTTAACAAGTGTGGCTTCTCCCCCTTTCTCATGCTTCGGTAGCATCTCCCTCCGATTGCCACCTCCGCTTGGACATCATTTTTTGTTAAATTTAGGTTGTGGACATAGCCCTCTCTAAAATAAATAGTTCCCCTGGATAAACATTTTTCAGAAATGTTTGCATCTTGAATGTATCCCATACAAAAATCATCGGGAATGTCCCCGAGTCCTGCAACAGTCGCTGCCGCCATCGCCATGGGCAAAATTTTACTATGGATTGTTTACATTTGTTGTCGGAGTATGTAGTCACGTGACTTTGGTTGCTACGTGGGGGCGGGGCATGGAAGGGTGAATTCTCTTACCCTGGACAGGTGTGAGATTTCCTTGTCTCACCCTAGGGTTGAGACGGGGTTCTCATCCTAGGGTTGAGACGGGGGAATCCCCTACTCATAATCGATGGTATGACGTCACTTCAACAATACAATGACGTCACTTCAACAATCCATCAACGTCACGTCAACCCTGAATTTAGCATGTAACCATCACCCCGAGGGTAGGAGATTTCTCTGTTACACCCTCAAAGTAGGGAAAGATTCTATTAATCATATATTTTAACATTTTACTTAATGTATTTTTTTTGTATTTTGATTATAAATTATGTAATGATATAAAAATTAAACACATGCTGTTAATTATATACAAATGCATCTCAATGATAAGTGCCGAATCAAACCCTGAGTTTCTGACATTAAAATAATGGTATTGCTAAAGAAGCCCTTGTAGTGGAAATGTAAATTAATGTATTGTAGAGTCCCTAAATGGGATGCCATACCAAATGTCGCGTACTGAAAATAAACATTAAACTATAGAATCCACTAGCCTTACTGCATATTTACTATCTCAGTTGTTCCGCTACTCCAGAATCTGGTCTAGTACCATGGTGGTCTGGACAGGTACCTTCTGTAAATAAATTAACTGCAGTCAGTTTTTTTTTTACATGTTTCAATCATAATTCAGATGACGGCAATCATCATAGCATGATATGCATGCTATCGCAGGAGGGGATGGGAGGATAGGTTATTAAACAGTATTTTGTGTTTTGACACTTCATTTGATGGATATGATCAAGGTAATAGTGCAAACGGATGACATGAACAATGGCCTGTGCAAATCAATAACCCTTTTTTGTTTAGTTATTTACATAGTGCTTTAATCCAATTTATCCCTCCTCTTCCCCCATTCCCTTAAGGCCCGGTCACACAGCCCTCCACGGGCGTATCGCGGCCGAATCACGGCCAAACATTTCTGCCCGTGAAGCAGACGCTGTTGGACGCTTTGAGGTCGCGATAAAGACGCGATACAGCCGTACTTTACCCGTCGTTACACGCGGTAAGAAATTCACACGCGGTTGGCCGCGCGAAAAAGTTTTGGGCTGCCCAAAAATTTAGACCGCGGGTAATCGGGGGCGGTACACGTGGTACACACGCGGTAAAGACGCGGTACAGACGCGGAACGAACGTGCTAGGACGTGCTACGGCCGCGGTTAAGACGTGGTTACACGCGGTAGGACGCGAAATTTTAGCGGGTAATCGCGGGTGGAGCACGGTCATAGCACGTTTGTTCCGCGTCTGTACCGCGTTGTTATCACGTGCATTAGCGTGTGTACCGCGTGTAAACACGGACAAACGCCTTTCTCCGCGTAAACAGCGCGCCCCAATACCGGCCTAATCACGTTCAATTGCGTCTTGTACACGTCCCAAATACGATTGTCCACGGCCTAATCGCGTCCGTACAACGTCTGATTTNTATAAGATATCTTATATCTTTTATGAGATATCTTATAAATAAAGATATATAAGATATCTTATAAAATATATAAGATATCTCATTTATTATATGAGATATCTTATAAAGTATATAAGATATCTCATAAAGTATATAAGATATCTTATATAATTAAATAAGATATCTTATATAATTTGGTTAAGCACTGGATCAACATTGCTCCATGCATAAATGACAACTTGGCTTGCCATATACAAATGCATCTCAAGGATAGGTGCCGAATCAAACCCTGAGTTTCTGACATTAAAATAATGGTAATGCTTAAGAGGCCCTTGTAGTGGAAATGTAAATTAATGTATTGTATAGTCCTTAAATGGGATGCCATACCAAATGTCGCGTACTGAAAATAAACATTAAACTATAGAATCCACTAGCCTTACTGCATATTTACTATCTCAGTTGTTCCGCTACTCCAGAATCTGGTCTAGTACCATGGTGGTCTGGCAGGTACCTTCTGTAAATAAATTAACTGCTTAGTCAGTTGTTTTTTTTACATGTTTCAATCATAATTCAGATGATGGCAATCATCATAGCATGATATACATGCTATCTTAGGATGGGATGGGAGGATAGTTTATTAAACAGTATTTTGTGTTTTGACACTTCATTTGATGGATATGATCAAGGTAATAGTGCAAACGGATGACATGAACAATGGCCTGTGCAAGTCAATAACCCTTTTTTGGTTAGTTATTTACATAGTGCTTTAATCGGATTTATCCCTCCTCTTCCCCCATTCCCTTAAAAATGTCGGACTTTCAATATTTTTCAACAGGGCGTATACAAATAAGCACTGCTACAGTGTTAAATTATTGGTGGTGGTGGTGGTGGTGGTGGTGGGGAGCAAATACTTTCGTTTCAATGATTCAAACATGTCAACAAGAGATTAAGTTTTGTATAAAGATCTTTGTTTTTGTTGGGCTTTAGCAAAAAAATATTCAAAGATGAACTGAGATAAGATGTATATATTCTATATAAAAAGAATTATGAAGAAAGCCAATATTGTTTCCTATGGCAGACTTATTTTGAAAATTCTAATGTTCCAGGGGTACATTCGCGTTACCGGTTGAAACGGTTGAACCGGTTGAACCTGTAAAGAAAACGACAGGTACAGATTTGGACCGAGGCTGACCTCAGGAAAATTTGGTACGTGTAGATTGAGGGGTCCAGACGTACCTGGCCGAAACTAAACTGCTGAATATTGCTAGTTTGCGTTATTTCTTTCTAAAACAATGTCAAGCCACATGTAGTTTTTAAGATACGATATGTAATTTAGTGGACGCGTGAGAGAAGGGCATAATATTCTTGATACATTGTTTTTTATTCTCCGAAACTGTGCATTTTTAGCTCTGCTTATAGAACGGTCCAAGTGTGTTCGTTTATCGTGGAAAATTTCTGCGCCACACGTACCGTTTCAACCGGTAACGCGAATGTAGCCCTGGTCTGACAGGTGGTGGGGGGTTTCCTTGATAATTACGGTATACAAAAGATCAGGATCACTGAAATGATTTGTTGAACAGCGAAAAAAATCTTTGCTTAAGCGTGTGCCCGATAATGACTAGCGCGGGAAAGACAACATGGCGGCAGGAAAATTAACAAAACAGCTGATCGGAACTAAACCGCAATAAAATAAACACGTACAGTATACAAATCTTTGTCCACCATGGAAGAGGAGTTTGACTTTGACTATGCTGACGAACTTGATGCTATGGAAGATTTTGAAGGCAAGTACAGTAAACGTTACGACATTCGGACATATCTCTTCGTGGTGCCTCTGGCCCGAAATAACTAAGTTTACCGCTGCTGGACCGTTACTCAACTAACTTTAAGCGTTCCAATTGTGTACAAAAATATGTAATTCAGTTGTCTAAATTTTTGTGAAAATGACAAATTGTATCACCTCCAGTGCATATAGTGTGTTGTAGAGTAGCTATAAATAGCATACATAAAAATTCATGCTTACCTGTCACTTTGTACTGGATCAATGGTCTATTATGGAGAACAGTGATATGGTTTGTCCTTTTCACAAAAAGTTAGACATCAGAATTGATAATTTTTTGTGCACAAATGTACTTCATTGTGTTATTCATTTGATTTAGTTGACAGAATGACGCCCTTTTTTGCTCCAAGTGTTAAAAAGGACTTTATGTGTTTTTATTTCACTTTATTCCCCATTTCAGTAATAAAATTGTTACTCAAATGGGTAACTGTTACCCAAATTCAGGATTATTACCCATATGCTCAATTGTGCCCAACCTGTATATGGTAAAACTAGAACTGTTCAGAGACCCGAAGTAAAGAACAGGACATTTATGTACGCCCTTGCACCTACCACAACATGAGTGACATTTAAACAGTATAAATATAACAATCTGTCTATAAAAAAATCCTGTATACTATATTAAGTTTGTATTCATTGATTGCATTCCCATAGCCATAAAAATATATAACCACATCTTATTTTGGGGCCGGTACACTTCTCCACACATAATAAAAGAGAAATTAAGCTCCGCGTTACCTAGGTATATTAATGAACTTTATATAATCAGGTTTTTGGATGGTCTATGTTTGTGTTTCAATGCGTTAGTAATGTATATGTTTTTTTTTCAGCTCCTAGCTATAGTCCTCAGAAGTCAAAAAGAACTTTATGTTTTGAAACACCAAAATCAAAGACAGGGAAAGAGGATCTGAATGATAGTATTAATCTTACGCCACTGGAAAGCCCTGCTGATCCAGTCAATGGTTCCCTATTTCATAGCCCATCAAAGACACCTAAAACCAGGCTTTCAAGGTCTGAGAAGAGAGGTCGCTCTCAAGATGAATTTACATTGTTGTCTGATGATGAAGACATTTATGAAATGAGCTTGCCAAGTTTAGGTAAGTGGTATATGTGTAAGACAACAACATTACAGTGTTTTTTTACCGAAATTTTACAATGGCATGTTCTTGTTTTAATTGGGAAAATATAGCATCATTTTTATTGAAATTGAGGGAAATATTCCTCCTTTTTTTGTCATTTTGGGAAAATCAGGCACTTTTTTTTAAAGAACTAGGGGAAATAACCTGTATTCGGCTGTAAAACTGAGCAAAAAAAAAAATCATTGCCTTCCTGCATTAAACTTGTTATTAAAAAAGAAAACCACTGCATTTTATCCATTTTTATGAATTATTTCTTTTTATTTTATGATTGATCATTAATTGTGATCTGGTTATAATTGATCATTAATTTTGAAGCAATTTCCAACTCTTCTTTTAGTTAATATAAATAATTAACTCAATCCCCTGATTTTTCAGCACTTACTTCAAATCATTTTAGTACTGTTACATGATTGATCAATCAGTTAAGTGTGTGTTGTGTTGTATTTATTAATTTGTGTTTTCTTTTGTTTCTTGGCCTTTGATTAATTGACAACTTTTCCAAAATGAAAGCGTATGTGTATACGCCTTTTGAAAGAATGGCCAGCCTGCCTACACTCTCTTCATTATGTGTGACTATATCTCACATTCTTACTGCCTTCATTCGGTGTTGTGTGATTTCATCAGATGTACCTGCAAGAAAAAGACCAAGATTAAGTGATGCAAAGGAAATTAAAGGTCCTGACGATGGTGATGATATAGCTCCACCAGTGTCACCATCTGCTGAAGACAAGATCCTGGCCATCCGCACCAAAAAAAATGTTGTCAATGGCAATGAAAGCACTCAAAGAAATATAACACAAGGTAGTGACTTTTAGGGATTGAACAATATATTGAAATACATTGAATCGTGTATAAATATATGTATCACAACATAAATGCATTCATTTTGTTCTTGTATACCCCGTATTTGTATCTCTTGATTTATTTTTATATATGCCAGTCAAAATTTTGAAGGGATGTGTTATGGTATGGGGTAACATCCATTCATACTTTGGTTTCCACAAAACAACTGTATTAAATTTAAAAATCATTCAATCTTGACGAAACTTGGGAAGTATGCATGTACATTATACCAAATATCAGAGCTAGGTTTGAAGTTGAGCAAAATCTGTGCACAACTGTGCTGTGATTGGTCATCAGTGTACACACAGTAACTTCATTAAGTATGACCAGATTCTGATGAAACTTTGTATATATTATACATTAAAGACAAAGGCTAGCTTCGAAGTTGAGCAGAATTTCTATGAAAGTAGCTTGATGCATATTTACACTATTGATAAAAAAGGCTGTAAAGTTTTAATTGAGTGAAATCTTCCCGTTATAAAGAAGTACAGTCACCAAGAATTATTCTTTGACTGTAATGGTTTAAGATTGTTCACCTGTTGTATAGATGTTTGAATTTGATAATCCCTTTGACCTTTGATATTTGGTGAACAATTGATGTGTTAAGGTAATATGCTTACTGCGTCAATGTGTTTCTATGTAAATATATATCACGAAAATGACCTATATTACCGGCCGATGATAACCTTGCACTCCTAATGCTTAAACATTGTAGGTACTTTAATGTCTTTTATATACATATCTAGCTATTTCTCTTTAATTTTCAGATTATGATTTTGAGAGGAAGAGAGTGTTTAGAAGAATACCATCAGGAGATTTTGTAGGTACAACAGGCTATGAGGGCCAGAAGGTTTATATGAAGATCAAGGATGAAATAGAGCAGGATATTGAGGTAATTGTTTTGAGAAAATAAAACCAGTTGTAGTTATTGTTAAAGATTATCTGGACTGCTTTGCTATGAATTTAAATTATTGAACCCCTATACAACTGTAGGTTAGAGAAATATTGCCTGGTTGTTTTGACTGGTTGCCTATATATATGTACATAGACCTCATTGTCAGTATATCATCAATCATAAATGCCTTCTGCTCTTCTAGATCTTCATGTCTGGAGTAGCCCAGAGGCTTATATAATATAGATAAATTTCTTAATTTTCAGTTTGCTCTTATTTCAAAATTGTAGTTTAGTAATGTGGGAAAGAGTGTGAAGAAAACCCAGTTACTGGCCGTCTCCCTTGACGAACTGAAGGACCAACTTGAAATAGAGGTAACAAAACTATTACCAAGGTATGAAAGTATGGTTATACATTTAGGACCTTAACACGAGTTCACATTCCACATGAAATTTATTGAACAAGTTAAGGGATTTTTCAATTGTGGGTGCCTCTGTCAAGCTGAAATTAGTGATGAGTTTCATAAATCTGATTTAAAATCATAGTCAGTTTGATATCCTTGTTTATCACGTTTTCAAGATTATTTGCAAATAGTGTGAAAACCACTCTTCCATGCATGTCAATTTTTGACGTCTGAAATTTCATATCCATTATTCCATTTTTCGGCAACTATAAGTATGTGGCTCTGTGTTAGTAATTAGCATTAGGTACAAAATTGTGGAGGTATAGTATTTTACAGTATATTAGGTACAACAGAAAAACAGTTGACTATTTTTGACAACTGTATTTTCTAATGTAAGCTGTTTAAAATGGCAGTTATGGTGAAGTCCCTATAATAATATTACATCAAGTACTACAAACTAGATCTCTACATAAATATAACCAGGAGTTCACCAGATTCTGTATATCTTAATATGGTCTGAAACAAAAACACAGAAAGAGGGGTCGACCCATTGGTAAAAATACTCCAACTTTCCAACAACCATTGCAAAACAGTTTATTTGATTGTTTAAACTCATGATTTAGCCTGTAGTCTTATCATTTTGTTAATACATGCACCTAATTAACTTTTTTAAATTATTAACATTGAAACATTTTTAAACTAAGACATGTATCTGACATACGATTTCATGACTACTATTTCACATTTTAGAGGCAGCAAAAATTGATGGAAGAGGCAGAAAGACTCACACAAGAGATTCACAGGTAATCAACTCACTTCAAATATTAATGTTATCACTAACGTGCAAGCACAACTATTTACAACCAAGGGGAGATAACTTTAGTACAAAGAATGTCACTTGCCCCTTACAAATGTATCTGTTATTTAAATTAGAAAAGACAGCAGAAAGGTATAGTCTTATGACATTTAGCTCCCTACAAAGTACATTGTAAGTTATTAGTAGCTTTGTTTTACCATAAATCTTAACTTTCATGTGTTGTACACTGTAGAATATATTTGAATGATCTCAGTGGAAGTAAAATATTACATACAAATTAAACCAATGGGTTATTTGCTTGTTTAAAATTTAATGTCCCAATATGTTTTTAATTGCTGTAAAACAGTAATTTGAGAGAGGACAACCTTGACGGAAGTGAAGCAGATGATGAAGATGAGATCACAGACAATGTACAGTCGGATTCTAAGGGTCTACTGTGGGTAGAGAAGTATGCTCCAGTGCAGTACACAGATCTACTGAGTGAAGAGGTAAACACCCTCAAAACTTCTGCAATGGAAACACATACTGTACATAGTCTAAATTATATTTGTCGGCCTGTAGGTAACTTCCATATATTTCAATGGGAGATTAAAAGGTGAACCACTTAGTTTTCACCAATGTGTACATAAATTTAATGGTGACAGATTATGAAATAACGGTACGAAATTGAGATATCAATTGAAAAAATTGAAGGCTTTAATCTTTTATGTTTAATACCTTTCATCAACATGTTCCTTGAGAAATTTATTACTTCAAAAATTGTCATATGATAACATTACTTTTCTGCTCTTATTTCATGAAACTCTAATATCATTATTGAACTGCTATTAAGTCATTATAATGTCACAAACTAAATTGTACAGATGTCTGTTATGTTAATAATAAGACATATTTAACATTGACCATGGGAAAATCATTTCCCGTCTAGCTGATTTCCTTTCAAAAATATTTTAGATTGATTCTCAGTTAAATTTCTATTACCATATCATGGCTCTTAATCTGCATTGTATAACAAAACAAATCAGATTTGAATCTAAATCAGTTTGTTAGGATTCCAAACATGAAACAGTAAATGATCAGCCTTTTTACCGGTATGATTGGTGTTTTTTGCTAGCTCATCAACAGAACACTTCTTCACTGGCTGAAGCTGTGGGATCACGTTGTATTTAACAAGGAAGTCAGTACCAAGCTTAAAGATAAAAACAAGAAGAAGGGTAATGATAAAGACTTCAAGAAGAAGAAGTTTGGTGCAGACCTTTTAGAAGAAGAGCTGGATAAATTCAACAGACCAGTACAGAAAGTATGCAGGTTTCTTTTTTGTTTTTGTTTTGTTTTTGACTATCTGTTAAAAATAGATATTATAGTAATTTATTAAAGTAAATAAAAATTTGGGAAAAAAATAGATTTTGTATGGGGCTTTCATGATCAGTTCAGGTTACTTCTACTGAGCAAGCAATGAAAGTTCTGAGAATTGCTTGCTTAGAAGTGTTATGTAAATTCATTCAAATTTTTCGCAAACCGAACTTGAGTGTAATACTATAAAACCATTAACAAAAAAAAATATTATTTACAATTTCAAAAGGTAGAAACGGAATAATCTATATGTGTCATCAAAAGGAAATACATAGAAAACTGTAGAGAAATGAAAGGCTTGCTATCTGAAATGAAAGTATTTTGTTGTGTCGAGAACAGTGGGTAAATTTATTGAGCCATATTTGACTTCAGATCCTCATATTCTACTGGGGGCTGTTTGAATAGCTAACATATCCTACTGGGGGCTGTTTGAATAGTTAACATATTCTACTGGGGGCTGTTTGAATAGTTAACATATTCTACTGGGGGCTGTTTGAATAGTTAACATATAATACTGGGGGCTGTTTGAATAGTTAACATATTCTACTGGGGACTGTTTGAATAGTTAACATATTCTACTGGGGGCTGTTTGAATAGTTAACATGTTCTACTGGGGGTTGTTTGAATAGTTAACATATTCTACTGGGATCTGTTTGAATAGTTAACATATTCTACTGTGGGCTGTTGGAATAATTAACATATTCTACTGGGGTCTGTTTGAATAGTTAACATATTCTACTGGGGGCTGTTTGAATAGTTAACATATTCTACTGGGGGCTGTTTGAATAGTTAACATATTCTACTGGGGGCTGTTTGAA
>NW_018405685.1:102030-102351 GCF_002113885.1 Mizuhopecten yessoensis
TTAACATATTCTACTGGGGGCTGTTTGAATAGTTAACATGTTCTACTGGTGGCTGTTTGAATAGTTAAGATATTCTACTGTGGGCTGTTTGAATAGTTAACATGTTCTACTGGTGGCTGTTTGAATAGTTAAGATATTCTACTGGGGACTGTTTGAACAGTTAACATATTCTACAGGGTTCTGTTTGAATAGTTAACATATTCTACTGGGGGCTGTTTGAATAATTAACATATTCTACTGGGGGCTGTTTGAACAGTTAACATATTCTACAGGGTTCTGTTTGAATAGTTAACATATTCTACTGGGGGCTGTTTGAATAAT
>NW_018405685.1:105923-110574 GCF_002113885.1 Mizuhopecten yessoensis
TAAATACACCAATGAACAAGTGATTGTAAGATCTCATTGATCTTTGTAGGTTGCTCTACTGAATGGTCCACCAGGACTAGGGAAGACAACTCTTGCTCACATTTTGGCTCGACATGCTGGCTACAACATGGTCGAGATCAATGCCAGGTAAACGTTTAATATCAGAGTCTGAAATTACATGTAACACATAACTACTAGAAAAATGCTGTCAATTTCCAAAAAATTTGTTACTTACATATTTTTGCAAGTTAAGTTTTTGCCCCTCTGAAAAAATGCTATTAACCAACATGTTGTCCTAAACTAAAGATATCCTTATTATCCTTAATGCATCATTGATTGTTGTCTTTAACAGTATCTGTTCCCAGTTTTATTGTTCAGATGTTCGTTCATGTTATATTTGATAGAAAGGTATAAACTTTTGTGAGTGAGTGAAAATTTTGATCATTTGCAATACTTTCTTTTTGGCGAAAATAGATTAATATCTTAGGAAAATTAATGGTGGCTGAATGAGGATTTACATATATATCCTTTAATATGTTTGACTAGACAGGCGAATGTGATCATTGCATTGGTCAATCATTTAAAACTGTGAAATATTTATAAGTGGTCAATTGCTGTTGTAGTGATGACCGCAGTGTAGATGTGTTCAAAACCAAGATTGAGGCTGCAACTCAAATGAAGTCTGTTCTGGAAGCAGATCCTAGACCAAACTGTCTTGTTATAGACGAGATAGATGGAGCCCCACAGGTATAACCTCACCAACATATATACACACAGGTATAACCTCACCAACATATATACACACAGGTATCACCTCACCAACATATATACACACAGGTATAACCCCACCAACATATATACACACAAGTATAACCTCACCAACATATATACACACAGGTATCACCTCACCAACATATATACACACAGGTATAACCTCATCAACATATATACACTCAAATGAAGTCTGTTCTGGAAGCAGATCCTAGACCAAACTGTCTAGTTATAGACGAGATAGATGGAGCTCCACAGGTATAACCTCACCAACATATATACACACAGGTATCACCTCACCAACATATATACACACAGGTATAACCCCACCAACATATATACACACAAGTATAACCTCACCAACATATATACACACAGGTATCACCTCACCAACATATATACACACAGGTATCACCTCACCAACATATATACACACAGGTATCACCTCACCAACATATATACACACAGGTATAACCTCATCAACATATATATACACAGGTATAACCTCATCAACATATATACACTCAAATGAAGTCTGTTCTGGAAGCAGATCCTCGACCAAACTGTCTTGTTATAGACGAGATAGATGGAGCCCCACAGGTATAACCTCACCAACATATATACACACAGGTATCACCTCACCAACATATATACACACAGGTATCACCTCACCAACATATATACACACAGGTATAACCTCATCAACATATATATACACAGGTATAACCTCATCAACATATATACACTCAAATGAAGTCTGTTCTGGAAGCAGATCCTAGACCAAACTGTCTTGTTATAGACGAGATAGATGGAGCCCCACAGGTATAACCTCACCAACATATATACACACAAGTATAACCTCACCAACATATATACACACAGGTATCACCTCACCAACATATATACACACAGGTATAACCCCACCAACATATATACACACAAGTATAACCTCACCAACATATATACACACAGGTATCACCTCACCAACATATATACACACAGGTATAACCCCACCAACATATATACACACAAGTATAACCTCACCAACATATATACACACAGGTATCACCTCACCAACATATATACACACAGGTATAACCCCACCAACATATATACACACAAGTATAACCTCACCAACATATATACACACAGGTATCACCTCACCAACATATATACACACAGGTATCACCTCACCAACATATATACACACAGGTATAACCCCACCAACATATATACACACAAGTATAACCTCACCAACATATATACACACAGGTATCACCTCACCAACATATATACACACAGGTATAACCCCACCAACATATATACACACAAGTATAACCTCACCAACATATATACACACAGGTATCACCTCACCAACATATATACACACAGGTATAACCTCATCAACATATATATACACAGGGAAAACCTCACCAACATATATACACACAGGTATAACCTCATCAACATATATATACACAGGGAAAACCTCACCAACATATATACACACAGGTATAACCTCATCAACATATATATACACAGGTATAACCTCATCAACATATATACACTCAAATGAAGTCTGTTCTGGAAGCAGATCCTAGACCAAACTGTCTAGTTATAGACGACATAGATGGAGCTCCACAGGTTTAACCTCACCAACATATATACACACAGGTATAACCTCATCAACATATATATACACAGGGAAAACCTCACCAACATATATACACACAGGTATAACCCCACCAACATATATACACACAAGTATAACCTCACCAACATATATACACACAGGTATCACCTCACCAACATATATACACACAGGTATAACCTCATCAACATATATATACACAGGTATAACCTCATCAACATATATACACTCAAATGAAGTCTGTTCTGGAAGCAGATCCTAGACCAAACTGTCTAGTTATAGACGAGATAGATGGAGCTACACAGGTATAACCTCACCAACATATATACACACAAGTATAACCTCACCAACATATATACACACAGGTATCACCTCACCAACATATATACACACAGGTATAACCCCACCAACATATATACACACAAGTATAACCTCACCAACATATATACACACAGGTATCACCTCACCAACATATATACACACAGGTATAACCTCATCAACATATATACACTCAAATGAAGTCTGTTCTGGAAGCAGATCCTAGACCAAACTGTCTAGTTATAGACGAGATAGATGGAGCTACACAGGTATAACCTCACCAACATATATACACACAAGTATAACCTCACCAACATATATACACACAGGTATCACCTCACCAACATATATACACACAGGTATCACCTCACCAACATATATACACACAGGTATCACCTCACCAACATATATACACACAGGTATCACCTCACCAACATATATACACACAGGTATAACCTCATCAACATATATATACACAGGGAAAACCTCACCAACATATATACACACAGGTATAACCCCACCAACATATATACACACAAGTATAACCTCACCAACATATATACACACAGGTATCACCTCACCAACATATATACACACAGGTATAACCTCATCAACATATATATACACAGGTATAACCTCATCAACATATATACACTATTCTATTCTAATCTATTCTTTATTAACTTTAAGCTTTCCAGCTCATCAGTGTACATGTAACAATATAAATACATTGGCAGACACTGCAAAACGCAGTGGAGAATGGACAAAAGATTTGAACACATTTAAATGTCATTATATCATAGTCTTCCTCAATTTAGTGGCATCATATATATATTTGCTAAACCTGGTTAGTTCTTTTACATTTGTTGAGCACAGTAATTGTATTAACTTAAGAACAGATGGTTTTCTCGAGTAATACATTTTTATACACTTTGATCTGAGCTCTTCGTATATAGGACAAATAAGCAAAAAATGATATTCGTCCTCTATATCTACAGACTTACATATTTTACAATAGCATTCATTCCTTACAATATTTCTATATCGTCCTGTTTCAATATGCAATATATGTGCAGACAAACGTATCTTTGTAAGTGCAATTCTTTGTTTCTTGGGTATATATTTACATAGATAATGTTGTAATGATATAGTAGTTACTAAATGTCTATACAAGTGACATTTTGGTGAATTCTCTAACATTTCAGAAAGTTCTTGTCTAGCATGATCAAAAATTTGTTGTTTAATAAGTGGTAAAACCTCAGATATATTATGAAAATTTTGATTTAACCACACATCACCAAACCCGAGTGAAAAAAGTTAACCTTCACAAAGGACAACCAATTAAAAACATTATTGCGCTTGGGCATTTTCAATAATTCATCATAGGCAGTTTTCAAGATACAGTTCTTGGCATTCAATAACTTGAACCAATATTTAATCATATTATAAAGCCGAGTATATATAATAGGGAATCGACTCAGTTCAAAATGAATCATAACATTACAAGTGGACTTTTTAACACATAAAATCCTTTTACAGAATTCTAAATGGACATTCTCGACATCATTGCCTTTGCATGCACCCCAAACTTCAGATGCATAGCACAGTATACTATTCACGTATGTATCAAATAACTTTACCAACGTATGACAGTTTAGATTCATATTTTTACATTTAGCATACAATGCAAATATAGCCTTTCGCCCTTGCTCAGAGAGTTGCTTTTGTACAGCATTAAACTTATTGTTAAATTTAAAAACAACTCCCAAATATGTAAACTGTTCGACAACATCTAATGGTTTTCCATCGTAAGACCACACCTCATCATTTCGTAACCGGCCACCATTTCTAAAAACAACAATTTTTGTCTTGGCCGTGTTTACAGTTAATTTCCACGTCTTTGCATAAACA
>NW_018405685.1:111052-122833 GCF_002113885.1 Mizuhopecten yessoensis
ACCTCACCAACATATATACACACAGGTATAACCTCACCAACATATACACACACAGGTATAACCTCACCAACATATATACACACAGGTATAACCTCACCAACATATATACACACAGGTATAACCTCACCAACATATAAATACACAAAGGTATAACCTCACCAACATATATACACACAGGTATAGCCTCACCAACATATATACACACAGGTATAACCTCACCAACATATAAATACACAAAGGTATAACCTCACCAACATATATACCTGTGTGTATATATGTTGGTGAGGTTATACCTGTGTGTGTATATGTTGGTGAGGTTATACCTTTGTGTATATATGTTTGTGAGGTGATACCTGTGTGTATATATGTTGGTGAGGTTATACACACAGGTATAGCCTCACCAACATATATACACACAGGTATAACCTCATCAACATATATACACACAGGGAAAACCTCACCAACATATATACACACAGGTATAACCACACCAACATATATACACACAGGTATAACCTTACCAACATATATACACACAGGTATAACCGCACCAACATATATACACACAGGTATAACCTTACCAACATATATATACACAAAGGTATAACCTCACCAACATATATACACACATCTCCTCAGTTTTATATCAGCTGTGATCAAGACATAAAATCCCAAACAATCAAATCTTCTCAGTGTTGTAAATCTCTAAAACCTGCCTTATATAGAAAGCATTATCAATAGGACAGAATCAGTGAGGTAACATAGAGAAGATTATTCCATATTTATCTTTCCTTGGTTGATGCAACAATGATACTTTCCAGTTACTAGTATAATACCATTGTATGATACCATTAATTCTAATGACAGTGGCCCATGGGTGATATCAATCATGTTCTTTTAAAAACGCTTAGAAACCTATTTCCATTCTGACTAATGGAGAACCCATATCTGTTTGTCAGCCTGCCATCAACATGCTGCTCAACCTGATCAAAAAGACAGACGAAGGCAGTGGTAAAAAGAAAGAAGGTGGTATTCTGTTACGTCCAATCATCTGCATCTGTAACGACCAGTGAGTATCGCTAACGACCAGTGAGTATCGCTAACGACCAGTGAGTATCGCTAACGACCAGTGAGTATCGCTAACGACCAGTGAGTATCGCTAACGACCAGTGAGTATCGCTAACGACCAGTGAGTATCGCTAACGACCAGTGAGTATCGCTAACGACCAGTGAGTATCGCTAACGACCAGTGAGTATCGCTAACGACCAGTGAGTATCGCTAACGACCAGTGACTCTATGTTTCAGTGATTAACAGTGTTGATAAGTGAGAAATTGTGTTGACCTGTATGTTCGATGACCACTGTGTTACTGAATATTTTTGACCAGTGTTTATGAGTAACTGTGTTGACCTGTAACTGTGATGACTTTTAATTAGGGCTGTAACGATACATTAATGATTATCATAACAATACGATACGTATCGCGATACAAATGGTCACAATATGATGCATATCATGATACATAGAGTAACAGTAGAAGTGAAAAGATATGTTGCAAATTTTTAATGGAAAGATTACAACAGTCCAAAATGGAATGACTTCACAAAATTCATGTCTTTCAATGTGCATGCCTAGCTGGAGCTGTCACTCGCCATGTGGGAACGGTTATGAGTAGACTAAAATTTAGAAACTACGAAATCCGGAAAATATCCTCGGTGTATCGTGACCTCTCAAAAAATATTGTGTCTTGTATTGTATTCAAAATATCGCAATATATCGTAGCACGATATATCATTGCAGTCCTACCTTTAACTTTAATGGCCAGTGTGTTACTGATAATATTGACCAGAGAGTAGCTGTGTTGATCAGGTAAGTGTACATGTGATGACCAGTCAGTAACTGTATTGACCACTAAGTGTTATGACGTAGCACGATATATCATTGCAGTCCTTCCTTTAACTTTAATGGCCAGTGTGTTACTGATAATATTGACCAGAGAGTAGCTGTGTTGATCAGGTAAGTGTACATGCGATGACCAGTCAGTAACTGTATTGAACACTAAGTGTGATGACCAGTCAGTAAGTGTGATGACCAGTTAGTAACTGTATTAACCACTGTGTGATGACCAGTGAGTATCTGTATAGACAGGTAAGTGTACATGTGATGACCGGTCAGTAACTGTATTGACCACTAAGTGTGATGACCAGTCAGTATCTATTGACAGGTAAGTGTACATGTGATGACCAGTCAGTATACATGTGATGACCAGTCAGTAACTGTATGGATCACTAAGTGTGAAGACCAGTCAGTAAGTGTGATGACCAGTCAGTAACTGTATTGACCACTAAGTGTGATGACCAGTCAGTATACATGTGATGACCAGTCAGTAAACATGTGATGGCCAGTCAGTAACTGTATGGATCACTAAGTGTGGTGACCAGTCAGTAAGTGTGATGACCAGTCAGTAAGTGTGATGATAAGTCAGTAACTGTATTGACCACTAAGTGTGATAACCAGTCAGTATCTATGGACAGGTAAGTGTACATGTGATGACCAGTCAGTAAACATGTGATGACCAGTCAGTAAACATGTGGTGGCCAGTCAGTAACTGTATGGACCACTAAGTGTGATGACAAGTCAGTAAGTGTGATGGCCAGTCAGTAACTGTATGGACCACTAAGTGTGATAACCAGTCAGTAAGTGTGATGATCAGTCAGTAACTGTATTGACCACTAAGTGTGATAACCAGTCAGTATCTATGGACAGGTAAGTGTACATGTTATGACCAGTCAGTATACACGTGATGACCAGTCAGTATACATGTGATGGCAAGTCAGTAACTGTATTGACCACTAAGTGTGATGACCAGTGAGTATCTGTATGGACAGGTAAGTGTACATGTGATGACCAGTCAGTAACTGTATTGAGCACTAAGTGTGATGACTAGTGAGTATCTGTATGGACAGGTAAGTATACATGTGATGACCAGTCAGTAACTGTATGGACCACTAAGTGTGATGACCAGTGAGTATCTGTATGGACAGGTAAGTGTACATGTGATGGCCAGTCAGTAACTGTATGGACCACTAAGTGTGATGACCAGTCAGTAAGTGTGATGACCAGTCAGTAACTGTATTGACCACTAAGTGTGATGGCCAGTGAGTATCTGTATGGACAGGTAAGTGTGCATGTGATGACCAGTCAGTAACTGTATTGACCACTAAGTGTGATGACCAGTCAGTAAACATGTGATGACCAGTCAGTAACTGTATTGACCACTAAGTGTTATGACCAGTGAGTATCTGTATGAACAGGTAAGTGTCCATGTGATGGCCAGTCAGTAACTGTATGGACCACTAAGTGTGATGACCAGTGAGTATCTATGGACAGGTAAGTGTACATGTGAATACCAGTCAGTAACTGTATTGACCACTAAGTGTGATGACCAGTGAGTATCTGTATGGACAGGTAAGTGTACATGTGATGACCAGTCAGTAACTGTATTGACCACTAAGTGTGATGACCAGTGAGTATCTGTATGGACAGGTAAAGAGAACATCTTTATCTTTGTTGGCTTAACCTGCATATCTTCAAATTATCCTCTTGTCATCCTTAGTATGAATTATTACCTGATTAATTTATGTCATCAATTTATGTTAATCTATGTCAATTATTTTACTAGAATATCACTTTCGTCAGTTCAAAGATTGACCATGCATTCATTGAATCCCCATTACCCATACAGCTGATATAGTATAAACCTCCCCCTGTCACTTATGATAAGAGTTTGTTCTGTAGGTATGTTCCTTCGTTGCGCCTTCTAAGACAGAATGCGATGGTTATAACGTTCCCACAGACAGAGCCAGCCAAGCTTGCCAGCAGACTGTATGAGGTATGTACTGGGTCAAACTGAACTATATTTAGGAAATATTCAGAATAAACAAAGACTTGAGTATAAGGTAACCTTCCTAAATTTTGGTGGTCATAATAGCTTAAGGGGTCAAAGGTCACTTGACCTCTGTGAAGTAAAATGCCTGTGTACAAGCTATCTCGCATACCCTTCAATGGATTGAGTTTATATTTAGACCATATTGTGGTATACTTGAGTAGTAATATATTTTTACTGTCAAGGTTAAAGGGTCAAAGGTCACACTGGGCTTCTTTAGGGGGTGAGGGTATATTTAGGGGAGCTCCTGTTTACTTTATATTTCCACTGCAGATGTTTAAGATGACCGTTTTTGAAGAACTACAATAGACTTGTTCTATTGTTTGATAGGGTAACATAATGCATGGGAAAATAATATAAGTTTAGGATCAATCTAAACAGATTACAGATTACCCTGGTATGTGACATACTGCAAAAAAACTAGAATAAGTTGTCAGTCATTGGCTATCGTGATAATTAAGATATCCATGTTATATTGGTGAATGTTTGAGCTTTTTATGTATCTTTATAATAACCTGCACAATACCCAGGGCACATGATCATTTTATTTTTGTAACAGTGTATACGGTCAAAGAGTATTATCTGGTGTCAAAAAAGGAAAAATCTACACTATGTTTATATAAGGTTAAATGCATTTTCACTCTATAATTTGAGCATGAAATAGTTTCAAAATCCAAAAGCATATTTACATGGGCATTAATTAAGAACCAAGTAAAACAATTATATTACAGGTGACAAGAAAAGAAAGTTTGAAGGCTGATATGAACAGCTTATTAGCTTTGTGTGAGAAAACTGACAATGACATCAGGTCCTGTCTCAACACATTACAGGTAAGATGATATAAACAGTGTGTTAGCTTTGTGTGAGGTCACAGACAATGACATCAGGTCCTGTCTCAACACATTACAGGTAAGGTGATAGATCACAGACAATGACATCAGGTGAGAAAGGAATGTCGAAAACTTCTATCATCCTCACATGACATTTGGATAACAACTACATAACAATGACTTGTGAAAGTGGAAACATTTCAATACTACAATGTATAAATGACTGTCAAGATGAATCGAAAGGTATAATAATTTATTTACGTAAAGTTAGAAAGATGGAAATATTTTTTCTGAGCAAAAGTTTGCGGTAAAGGGGCACATTATTCCAAAATGGGAGCTAGATGGTAAAGATTTTCAAAACTGATTCTAACAATTTGATTGAGAGAAAAATACTCTTTCAAGGTCAGGGGTGCATGATAGGAAAAACTCACCTTTAAATAGGTAAACTACCCAGTACCCATCATTCACTCGGGGCTGAAGGAGTCCGATAGTCTTACATCCTACTATTAATGATATTATGATCAGCCACATCAGTTGTACAATATGTACTTTGTTTAGAACATCATAATGGAAATACTTCTTCATATAAATGTATCTTTTTGTTCAAAAATTAAATCTTGAGTTTAAAATGTAGACAGAAAAAGTTTACCTATAATTAATAAAAGAAAGCCTCCTTTGCAAATAGTTGATCAATGTCAAATTTATAAAAAATGTGAACTAATTACAAAGAGCTACCATATATTAATATGATCGAGACCTTTGAAATATTAAATCAATTTCCATGCAAAAAAGTGTTGAATGCTCTATATTAAGGTGATTGTGTGTGTTTGTGGTCCTACAGTTTATCCACCGTCACTGTAAGGAGCTGTCGATACGTCTGATCCAGACCATGAATGTGGGACAAAAGGACTCGCAAAGAAGTTTGTTTTCCGTCTGGAATGACATCTTCACCCTGCCCAGACCTAAACGGTCAGTGATTCAATATTCTGATATTTAAAGCTGCCAAGAGCTAAATGGTCAGTGATTTAATATTCTGATATCTAAAGCTGCCCAGACCTAAACGGTCAGTGATTCAACATTCTGATATTTAAAGCTGCCCAGACCTAAACGGTCAGTGATTTGATATTCTGATATTTAAAGCTGCCCAGACCTAAATGGTCAGTGATTTAATATTCCGATATTTAAAGCTGCCCAGACCTAAACGGTCAGTGATTTAATATTCTGATACTTACAGCTGTCCAGACCTAAATGGTCAGTGATTTAATATTCTGATACTTACAGCTGTCCAGACCTTAACGATCAGTAATTTATTATTCTCATTGTCATTGGTATCATTCTCACATCTTTACCTGCCCTGACCTATGTTTTAAAAGATATTCTCATATTTTGAGATTATTCATTTCCTATTAAAGTTGTAACATTGAATTGATATATAGAGCATAAATGGATATATGCACATGAAAATCCTTTTTAGTATAATTCACCTTTGAGTGGGATTTGATATACAACTGTAGCTTTGTAAGTTTGTCAGTGCAACCCATTCAGTTCCATCTTACTTCTGTGATATTAGACAAATACATCTGACCATAGTCAATACAGAGTTAGGAGTTGGACATATTGTTGTTCTATGCGTTTATATTTGGAGGTCATCAGTCAAGGTCATTCTCTTCACTGTATTTAGTTTGGATGATATTGCTATTGGTGGAGTTGGCTGATGGTAGATATGAGTACAGACCAGGCCGTGAACACGGAATACTAAACAGTATTTACAAGGATAATCGGTATAGGTCATGCGTGTACAATTTAAACAGATTGTTTTTGTTTGAGGGCTAATTAAGATTAGCAGGATCTTGCAAAGAGTTACTGTATTATATATATAAATAGTATTATAATGAGTTTCACATTTTATTTCAGAAATCGATTTTTGAACATCAATGATCTTAAGAATGAAGAATGGAAAGTCAACAACACATCTGATGCTGCTAGGTAATGGCTGTGGCTTCTGTTTAGAGATAATTGGGGATATATCAGGATAAGAAATTAATTTTCAAAAACGCTAGTCAGTTGAGCTAGAAGTTTCTAATTTTACTAGTCGATGTGCAGATTCCACAAACCAAACATTATTCAACATGATAAGCAGTATCAAATTTTGACTAGTAAATTGGGCTAGTAGTTTTTGGACTATCGGCCTACCCATATTTTCTAGCCTTTGGATATATTCACTTGGACACATGACAGGGCCCTTGCTAGCCTGTCAGTGTTCCAAGTGTATGCTCTGCTGTAAGTAGGCAACAGTAAACTGTAATTCTACTTCACTCATTTGGTCTTTTTGGATAAAGTGATTTATTTTGGCAGTAATGTGTTTTGCTGATGTTCATATTAAGAGAAAGAATCAATGATCAAACAATAACAGTCTCGAGTTCTGTGGTTTGTTGTAGGTTTCAGAATGTATTACAAGCCACCTACTCTAGTGGTGAGTATGAGAAAGTCATACAGGGATTGTTTGAGAACTACCTGGAATGCAAGTACAAAGATCCCAAAATGGAAGGTGTAAGTATTATGTTGATATGTAGTTGTACAAGTTTGTAGTAGATGTAACGTCACTATTTCATCATTAGACCAATTCCTTTGAACAGAGTTTCCATTGTCTGCTACTGCTTCTGTCCAGATCATTAATTGTTACACACAACACTTTGTCCTGAATCATAAAAGTTAAATATTTTGACAAAATGGTATTAGAATGAATCGTAATAAATCTGCTAGATCTCGTTAGTTTTGACACATTTTAAAATATAACATACAGAGTAATGGCATTTAGAGCCTAACTTTGCCTTGTACTGGTTGTGTTTTGTTGGCAGTGTATAGCTAAATTTGTATTATGTTGATAGAATTAAACATGATGTTGTTCTATATGTTACAGCTAAACTTCGCCTTGGATTGGTTGTGTTTTGTGGACAGAACAAACCAGTATATTGCCCACAAACAAGACTACTGTCTGTTGCCATATATCCCATATGTCACTGTCACATTCCATATGCTGTTTGCATCCAATCAGGCCCCTCGAATCCAGTACCCTCACAGTCAGTACGAGGTAAATGTGTGATTTATCGGGTATAAAGGATTTTTGTTCAAGTTCATATTCTTTTAAGAAGATGTTTTAAACCTGTGGGTACAATTCGGCTGGAACATCTTTGGAAACTGGCATGAATACATTGTGTATGTGTATACTGTCCCATGAATACATTGTGTATGTGTATACTGTCCCATGAATACATTGTGTATGTGTATACTGTCCCATGAATACATTGTGTATGTGTATACTGTCCCATGAATACATTGTGTATGTGTATACTGTCCCATGAATACATTGTGTATGTGTATACTGTCCCATGAATACATTGTGTATGTGTATACTGTCCCATGAATACATTGTGTATGTGTATACTGTCCCATGAATACATTGTGTATGTGTATACTGTCCCATGAATACATTGTGTATGTGTATACTGTCCCATGAATACATTGTGTATGTGTATACTGTCCCATGAATACATTGTGTATGTGTATACTGTTCCATAAATTCATTGTGTATGTGTGTATACTGTCCCATTAATACATTGAGTATGTGTATACTGTCCCATGAATACATGGAGTATGTGAATACTGTCTCATGAATACATGGAGTATGTGTATACTGTCCCATGATTTCATGGAGTATGTGTATACTGTCCCATGAATACATTGTGTATGTGTATACTGTTCCATGAATTCATTGTGTATGTGTATACTGTCCCATGAATTCATTGTGTATGTGTATACTGTCCCATGAATACATTGTGTATGTGTATACTGTCCCATGAATACATTGAGTATGTGTATACTGTCCCATGAATATTTTGTATCAATGAAATAATTGTGTTTCATTTCAATGTAACACAATTTCAATTTCAAAAACATTTTATTCTTAGTACAGAAGAACAATGACTATTACAGAGATAACAATACATGTATTGACAATAGGATTAGCCAGCAGGCTAAGACTATATCAGTCTTTTTCTATAAAATGTAACACAAGATAATATTCTACTCATAAATTTACTGTCTATAATCATACTGACTACTCTTCAGGCATCCGTGAAGTTGACCAAATCTCAAAATTTGGTAACGGCGATGATGACAGACATGATCCCATCAGTTAGGAAGTACCTAGACCAGGGGAAGACTGTTCTCGAGGTGTTACCTCCCCTGATGGACATCATCATGCCCACACTTCGTCCTGTAAGTTGTGACATCAAGGTTCTGACTAAGTTGTTTTTGTGTCTCTTAAATAAAACTAGGTCAGATACAGTTATTTTGAAAAAAAAATGTTTTAATAACATTGAATATTTGTATAGACCATTTAAAGAAATATATTGTAACCTTATATCATGTTGTTACTGGTTAAGTGATCATGACTTGGAGAAGCGTGTCAGGTGTATATAGACTCTTAGTTGTTCTAGGTAGACGTAATATAAGTTGCTACTAGATAGAGAAAAAGTTCGCTTTATTCCTTTTTGTGAATGCCTATTTTTAGAGTTATAGTAACGTTAGATGCAAAATGAATTAATAAAACAAAAACACATTATATAGATAAATACCCAGTTGTGTAGGCCAAGAGGGAAATATATGTTATTACTATATACTAGATAAATACCCAGTTGTGTAGGCCAAGAGGGAAATATATGGTATTACTATATACTAGATAAATACCCAGTTGTGTAGGCCAAGAGGGAAATATATGGTATTACTATATACTAGATAAATACCCAGTTGTGTAGGCCAAGAGGGAAATTTATGTTATTACTATATACTAGATAAATACCCAGTTGTGAAGGACAAGAGGGAAATATATGTTATTACTATTTACTAGATAAATACCCAGTTGTGTAGGCCAAGAGGGAAATATATATTATTACTATATATACTAGATAAATACCCAGCTGTGTAGGCCAAGAGGGAAATATATGTTATTACTATATATACTAGATAAATACCCAGCTGTGTAGGCCCAGCGGGAAATATATGTTATTACTATATACTAGATAAATACCCAGCTGTACAGTACGAGGGAAAAGGAAGAATTGGCCCAGCTGATCAGGATAATGATCGCCTACAACATGACCTACCTGCAGGAAAAGTCTCCCGATGGCCAGTACATCTACTCACTTGACCCGTGAGTAGTAAATGTAGAATGGTTTTGTTGTTAATGACTGTGTGTTCAGACCTGACAGAACTCCTTATATACCAAATCTTAATAGCAGTGTTTTTTTCTACCTTTTTTCACATAGTGAGTCTTTTCCTATAAACTTCTGAAAAGCATGGAGTCAAAAATGTCATTCAATTTAACATTCATTTTCAAAAACTTAATGCATCAGATTTAAAAGATGTGATTATTTGACTCATGACTCAAAGGTAAATTAAACACTGTAACGGTACAGGTTGAATGTCCTACATTGTACTGTATCTGTCTGATTAAAACATTTCTGTAACACCCACTGTAATATTTACACAGACTAGACTGCTGTGTACTAACACAGACTTTAATTTCTATGCAGTCCAAATTGAGTACAGAAGTCTATGAAGAGTGTTTTGATGGTTTGAATGAAACTGTGTTTGCATTTTTAGCTCACTATTGCCATGGTGTAGTCTACAAATTTGCCATTGCCAAGTCTCGTCACATTGTCAATAACTAATAAACAGATCTTTCTAAGTTGGTTTCCACTGGCCCTTAGTTGTGCATGTTGAGTTTTGAGCTTATACAATATCTTTGACACCACTTGGTTGTTCAGATGATGTTCAGTTCTTTAAAAGTTAAGTAATGTTACGGTTTGTTGAACAGGAAAGTGGACGAGGTGGTCAAGTTTTTGGGCATGAAGCAGCAGAGACAGCTTACCTATGCTGCAAAGCAACTGATTGCCAGGGAGGTAGGTTTTGGATGTTTTACCTAATTATATATGGCAAAAGTTTTAATATTACCTGTAGCTAAGTTTCTTACGTTCATTGACAGGTGGGTTTAGGCAATATAAGACATTGGCCATGAACTGTCTTCATTTCATCTTAGCTGTTGGGAGGATGTCAAACCCAAAATAAACAAACACTGACTAGTATGTGTAGTGTATTTACTATTAGACATCTGAGAGAAGTGTTGGCGAGGAGGTGAGGTAATCCTGGTCAATAGTTTTATAATTAGGTGTCCTAGACTGGTAAAAAGACTGCGTATCTAACACTAGATACACATAACATACCCAACACTGGGTACCCACAGCATATCTAACAATAGTTTTATAATTAGGTGTCCTAGACTGGTGAAAAAACTACGAATCGGGAAGCATCATACTTTTAGACAATTTTTCCCTCAGTTTATATAAGAATGATAACAGACTAGTGAAATTATCTGACTCAAAAGTGAATCCTGCCAGAGTTGTTAAATTGTATCATAATTGTCAACTACTGCACATTAATTGTAAGGAAATTTAGAGATAAACTTCTGGAACTTATTGAGGAATTTAACATGGTAGATATCTATAGGGAACAACACCCAGAAATTAGAAGATATACTTGGAGAAAAAGCAACCCTCGTAAACAAGCACGTCTAGATTTTTTCCTTATATCAGAAAATTTATTATCCAGTTTATATGAATCCACTATTGAGCCAGGATATAGATCAGATCATTCGATACCAACTATTTCTCTAAAATTTAATGATTTCAAAAAAGGAAAGGGCCTTTGGAAGTTCAATAACTCTTTACTACAGGAATTTGAATACTTAGATCTTGTCAAAAAGTCTATAGAGGAAATTAAAGTGCAATATGCTATTCCAGTGTACCAAATTGATAGCATTAATCTCATTCCTGATACAGATATCCAATTTATCATTAATGAACAGCTGTTTTTAGAGACACTTTTGATGGATATAAGGGGCAAAACAATATCATACTCTTCATACAGGAAAAAACAACAAAACAT
>NW_018405685.1:127522-132212 GCF_002113885.1 Mizuhopecten yessoensis
AACATACCCAACACTGGGTACCCTAAGCCTATCTAACACTAGATACCCACGTCATACCCAACACTGGGTACCCTAAGCCTATCTAACACTAGATACCCATAACATACCCAACACTGGGTACCCTAAGCCTATATAACACTAGATACCCACAACATACCCAACACTGGGTACCCTAAGTCTATCTAACACTAGATACCCATAACATTCCCAACACTGGGTACCCTAAGCCTATCTAACACTAGATACCCATAACTTGCACACCCAGTACTTGACCTTTTCAAAATTAAACTGAGCACACATGAAATACAACAAACTATTCTGGCTCTATAGGTGAAATGATGCACCTTCCTCAACATGCACTATGTATGGAAGTACAGCCTCTGGTTCAGTAGGATGCAATACTTTTGACATATAGGAGGTGTTAATTTTATGTTGATTTTAAGTCAGACTAATAATGTTTGATGTATTACCACATTAAAGGAACATTTACAGCATAGAAACGCTGTGCTTTATTAATAACAATCTGATTGGTTGACAGTTTCTTTACTATCCTTATGACCAGATTATGATAATCTAAATACTATACAAAGGCTAAATTTGAATTAGAGCCAATTCTGCCTGTAACCAATTAGCACAAAGAATTTCCATTGTTTTCATTGTTTGAAATGAACTAGAAAATTGGTAAAAGAAGGTGATTCTTATACATATAGACAATGAAAATGTGTTGGTTAAGTTAGGCATTAAGGTCAGTAATCGACTGAGTACTGTATCGACGTCCACTCCACTTCACATGCTTATGCATCTCTAAGAGTACAGCATGTTGCATGACCTTTCTGTAAGCTTGACCTTTAACCTTGACCTAAGTGATCTTTGTTACGTTTTTGGGTTAAGGTCAGTTATAGTTTGGTATTTAAGTGTAGGACTGGGCATCGCTGTCGTACAGACACATTTGTAGTTATGTTTTAATTCTGTAGGAAATTTCAAGGGAAGCATTTTGGAAAGAATATCTTTGTTCTTTTCAGTCGCAACAGGGGAGGATCAACATCACTGTCATCATCAAATCAATCCAAGACAGACGAGGCGTTCATACCTAATCATAAACGTAGACTGGACCCTAAAGCTGTGTCTGTGGCACCAGAAGAAGTGGTAAGTAATACATGCACGTAGACCGAATCTGAAGGCGTGTCTCTGGCACAAGAATTAGTGGTAAGTATTTCATACACCTACACCAGATCCGAAGGCTGTGTCTGTGGCACCAGAACATGTCATTTAGTACTTCACACATGTAGACTGGACCCCAAGGTTGTGTATGTGGCACTAATGCAATGGTTAGTATTTCACAAACATACACTGGACCCCAAGGCTATAAATTATTATTTTATAAACCAACGTTATAGGCTCATTGTCCATGCTTGTAATACATTATTTTCGGAATACCCAATTTCATATTTGTTATATTCACATTGATTTGAAACATCTCATTGACTTGTACTGCACAGATCACATGACTTTCACATTGTATTCTGCAGCCAAAACACATTTAGACAATGTCATGCAACCAAATAGCTACAGCTGCACTTAGAATTGTCAGTATTTATTACCTGTCAAAAAATGAGATGCTCTTCAATGATTCATATGGTCAGATATACATTGTTTCTTTTTAATATGCTCCTTGATGACAGATCACTCTATAATATTGTATACCCTGCACTGTGCATCCATTGACATTCCATTATCATTGTTCTATTGCTTTTATTTATAGTCTCATTATTAGCAGGGTTATAGCCCCTTGTTCATTTTTGATACCCTCGTTTGTCTGAAGCAAAACTTCATTGCTGTTTGAATTGCTTTCAGTAAGTTTGAATGAGTGCTGCATGACATGTGACTGGTATATATATTGTTCTATCAGTTTGGTACATTTGTTTGTATATATGTTTATTAAACTATTTCTTTATTGTTTCCAGATTGTAAGAGACTTTTTCGGGCGGATTATAAAGAGGAAAACTCCGGAAGCCAAACCAAAACAAACTGGTATGTTTAATAATTGTACTGAGCTTTCAGAATCAGATTACCTCCGTACCATGTGATAGATGTTAACTGTACTCTCTGGTATATGTAAACGGTTTCACCTGGTACATCATATCTTGGTATTATCCGTACCATACCTACTTAGTATTGATTACCGAACATGGATAATTCTAATTCCACTTGTTTGGGTGAAACAAAGTTTGAAGTACTTCTGAACTTGTTTGTGGAAAAGTTATTATTGGGGGTTGCCGATTAAATAATTTTCCCAAATGTAAAGATAGTCTAACAGCTAAGGATAAGTATATGAAAGACTTGCCTTTGTGTTTTGAACAAAGTATAGATAGAGTTCTATGGAATGAAGAGTGTCGCACATTACATTCCCTTACCTGGACAAGTCTGTAGGGGGCTGCGGTGGCCAAGTGGTTAAAAGTCATCTGACATTCTGCTGCCACTAGCCCTCCACCACTGGGTCCCAGGTTCGAGGCCTACATGGGGCAGTCGTCAGGTACTGGCCGTAGGTCGTGGTTTTCTCGGGGAACTCCGGCTTTCCTCCACCACCAAAACCGGGCACATCCTTAAATGACCATAGCTATAGTATTAATAGGATGTAAAACACAAACAAACAAACCAAACCAAATTGACAAGTCTGTTAGAACAGGAGAGGTTTTCTGCCTAGTTGCACCATGTTTTAAATAAAGTATTATTGCAAAGTTTAATTTGGTTTTAAATGTTGTTTTTCAGCTGGTGGAGAAGAAGTGAAAAAGAAGAAAAACGTTTTAAACACGGACGTATGGTTTCATTTTAAAGGAGGATTCTCAAATGCAGTGCGACGAAATGTGCGAGTACAAGACTTCTTATGAGTACAAGTTTACACTGAAGACTATAATACTCTGAGTAACGGTTAGAGATGGGATGTGTGAGAAAGGCTCTCAATAAGCCATAGGAATGCACTGCTTTTCCTGAAAAATGATTGAGGACACGTACATTTTACAAAAAAGTATTTTTAAGAATGGTGCCTTTCTGTGATCTCCTGTTTTCATTGCATTAGTCTGTTTATATTTTAAGTCCAACATCAGTTTGAGGACAATACATACTTACAATATAAAATAAATGCTTTTCAACACATGAATAGTAGAAATACTTAAGTTTCATTGGAAGATGGTCATCAAACTGCAGGCTGTTAATGAGACTACAGGAATTCCATTACTTGGTTTAGATTAGCAGTAGTTGACATAAATATCTTGTATTTCTGGATTTTGAAGCCAGATGAAACTGTGATTGTACCAGATGAGTCGGCACTGAAGCATGCATTGAGTGACAGTAGGTGACCTTTGACCTAAGGAATAGATGGAAGAGGTAATCAAGGGTGGATATACTTATTTATCCTTAATACTTGCCACAGGTTTCATCACTTTATTTTTGAATAAGTCCATACCAATTTATAGACATGATATTTTCAATGACACATTTGTGTTATGAAGTCACATCTTAAATCAGCATTATACCCACCTGACTGTTGATTTATATATTTGGTACAGAGTAAAACTATTTTTGCCTTGATATATTAATGATGTGATTAACTGGATATCAAACTTGTGGAGATGAGTTTGAAAGGGCCCTGCATTTGGAGAATGTGGAGCCCAGTAGTAATCATCTCGCTGTTCTTATATTTGCTTTTGGTATCTGTTTAATAACTTTCTAATATAATGTCCAGTTTTGATGAAATATTGTAAGCTTGAACAGAGACCTAGGCTGTAGAATTCGAATTTAAGGCAACACCATGAATGCTTAATTAGTATAATACATTCTTATTGGTCAATATTTTCCATACAATGATGTCATCAGATCTGACTAAGACTTAGCTAAATTTTGGTCAACATTATACAATACAGTGACTTAGACAACTGTTACAAAGTAGCTTACAGGAACTGGGTGACACAGATCGATTCTATAGGAAGGGAGGTAACTCCTATAACTATAATATTGCATCCAGGTGAACTATGCTAATTGTTTATTTCAAAATTCAAATTGAATTCAAATCAATGTAATTTGTCTGATATATTATTAATCCCAGCAAGTATGAAATTCAAAGTTCAAAAATATGAATGTATACATGTACAAAAATATTCGTAAGGAATTTCAGAAAATTGAGAGATTCAGTTTGTAAGGTTTACAAAGTTATGAAATACATGCATGACCGATTTTTTGAGAAAATGGAGTAAATAAATTTGGATGTCCATCTGTAATGCTTCTTTTCCATGCAGTAACTCCCCAAATCTGGTCCAATTTCAACTAATGGTTTCTAATACATGTTGGAAAATGTCAAACAAGTTTGATGGCAAAATCGATGGGTGCATAATTAAAGTACTGTGAAAACATGAGGTTCTATTTATAACGCATTAAACATCGTTGGTTGTTGTCATTGCCTTAGAATCAACGATAAAATCATGTTAACTTCTGACTGCATGGCCGGTCAATTTACAAAATCAAAAAGCAAACTGAGCATTGTTCTTTTCATAACATATTTTAAAATAAACATAATTGTTATTCTGTATTATATACATGTATTTGTTAAGTGATAATTTGTAAATGTGTATCCTGCATACAGTGCTGGTTAACCACATACTTAGAGGGGCCTTTAATACCCCATACTTAGTGGGGC
>NW_018405685.1:132946-139615 GCF_002113885.1 Mizuhopecten yessoensis
GATTTATATATTTGGTACAGAGTAAAACTATTTTTGCCTTGATATATTAATGATGTGATTAACTGGATATCAAACTTGTGGAGATGAGTTTGAAAGGGCCCTGTATTTGGAGAATGTGGAGCCCAGTAGTAATCATCTCGCTGTTCTTATATTTGCTTTTGGTATCTGTTTAATAACTTTCTAATATAATGTCCAGTTTTGATGAAATATTGTAAGCTTGAACAGAGACCTAGGCTGTAGAATTCGAATTTAAGGCAACACCATGAATGCTAAATTAGTATAATACATTCTTATTGGTCAATATTTTCCATACAATGATGTCATCAGATCTGACTAAGACTATACATTATACAATACAGTGACTAATTAGACAACTGTTACAAAGTAGCTTACAGGAACTGGGTGACACAGATCGATTCTATAGGAAGGGAGGTAACCCCTATAACTATAATATTGCATCCAGGTGAACTGGAAGATTGAGTAATGCTAATTGTTTATTTCAAAATTCAAATTGAATTCAAATCAATGTAATTTGTCTGATATATTATTAATCCCAGCAAGTATGAAATTCAAAGTTCAAAAATATGAATGTATACATGTACAAAAATATTCGTAAGGAATTTCAGAAAATTGAGAGATTCATTTTGTAAGGTTTACAAAGTTACGAAATACATGCATGACCGATGTTTTGAGAAAATGGGGTAAATAAATTTGGATGTCCATCTGTAATGCTTCTTTTCCATGCAGTAACTCCCCAAATCTGGTCCAATTTCAACTAATGGTTTCTTATAGATGTTGGAAAATGTCAAACAAGTTTGATGGCAAATTCGATGGGTGCATAATTAAAGTACTGTGAAAACATGAGGTTCTATGTATAACGCATTAAACATCGTTGGTTGTTGTCATTGCCTTAGAATCAACGATAAAATCATGTTAACTTCTGACTGCATGGCCGGTCAATTTACAAAATCAAAAAGCAAACTGAGCATTGTTCTTTTCTTAACATATTTTAAAATAAACATAATTGTTATTCTGTATTATATACATGTATTTGTTAAGTGATAATTTGTAAATGTGTATCCTGCATACAGTGCTGGTTAACCACATCCTTAGAGGGGCCTTTAATACCCCATACTTAGTGGGGCTTTTAATACCCCATACTCAGTGGGGCCTGAATACCCCATACTTAGCGGGGCCTTTAATACCCCATACTTAGTGGGGCCTTTAATACCCCATACTTAGTGGGGCCTTTAATACCCCATACTTAGTGGGGCCTTTAATACCCCATACTTAGTGGGGCCTTTAATACCCCATACTTAATGGGGCTTTTAATACCCCATACCTAGTGGGGCCTTTAATACCCCATACCTAGTGGGGCCTTTAATACCCCATACTTAGTGGGGCCTTTAATACCCCATAGTTAGTGGGGCCTTTAATACCCATACTTAGTGGGGCCTTTAATAACGGGTCCGTGCTCTAGTTTTCAACTATATAGTGTTATAGACTATGCTGAATCTTGTAGACGAAAATGTAAGCAAAAACTCACAATAGTGTACATAAATTGTAAAAGATGATTCTTAGATGTACTGTGGGAGTATTGTATGTTTTATGACTGACCCCCTCCATGATTATAAGGGTCAGTAAGACCCTAAGAGGGCGAGGCCGATAGGTCAAGCCTTCTGGTGGTCAAGAGCAAACCGTACCACGAATTTGTCACCTTGAGTGCCCATTCATAGTTCACTGTTTTACAGACATACAATGTTTTTTTTAAATCGGTGACTTTAGAGTGCTTAATATCGTGTTCTTTTTTATTAAAGTCATTATGACGTCCAGTTTCTTACGAAATCACTCGAAAAGCTACATAGCAACAACAATTGTCTGGTAATGTTGCTTTTGCATTTGTAACTATAATATGACAGGAGGGGAAACGTTTCTATACCAATTCACAGGGTGTTATTGTTAATTAAGTCATTCAACAAGTACTCCACGCGTATGGAAATCTTTGGTTTGAAAAAAACCGAGTGTAGGGTGACCCCTTCATGATTCCCTACTGACCTCCTAGGGAGTTTTAGGTCACCACGTTATCGAACGGGTTAAGAGTCATTTATGAAATTCCCGTGAATAAAAACTGTGTCTTCATGTCATATTTCAGTGCAACTATAGGTTGATTGTGATATTATAAATACATGTATTACGATGTACATTTTAGTCTTCAAAAAACAACATATTTCCTGTAAAATATTTGGCCCAATACAAATGNTCCTTTAATACCCCATACTTAATGGGGCCTTTAATACCCCATACTTAGTGGGGCCTTTAATACCCCATAGTTAGTGGGGCCTTTAATACCCCATACTTAGTGGGGCCTTTAATAACGGGTCGGTGCTCTAGTTTTCAACTATATAGTGTTATAGACTATGCTGAATCTTGTAGACGAAAATGTAAGCAAAAACTCACAATAGTGTATATAAATTGTAAAAGATGATTCTTAGATGTACTGTGAGAGTATTGTATGTTTTATGACTGACCCCCTCCATGATTATAAGGGTCAGTAAGACCCTAAGAGGGCGAGGCGATAGGTCAAGCCTTCTGGTGGTCAAGAGCAAACCGTACCACGAATTTGTCACATTGAGTGCCCATACATAGTTAACTGTTTTACAGACATACAACGTTTTTTTTTAAATCGATGACTTTAAAGTGCTTAATATCGTGTTCTTTCTTATTAAAGTCATTATGACGTCCAGTTTCTTACGAAATCACTCGAAAAGCTACATAGCAACAACAATTGTCTGGTAATGTTACTTTTGCAGTTGTAACTATCATGATTCCCTACTGACCTCCTAGGGAGTTTTAGGTCACCACGTNTTGGAGAGAGATTGAAATATGATTAGTGCTGCTATTTTCGTCAGGAGTGCTACACTACAAAAGGTAGATCCACTAACATTTGTTATACATTGTTGTTTTAAGAATGGTGTGTTATTTAATGAAGTTGTCTGTATAAAGAATTAATTTAAGTGACAACTTTGATGTACAATGATAATTAAATGAATGCCACGTCTATTGGTGCGTCTGGAGTTATACTTGATAATAAATTGTCTTGTTTTCAGACATTTATGTACTTTTCTCCTACGATTAATGTTTTTCCATAGTCCACTTACTAAGTGGATCAATGTTAACAGGGAATGGTGTTGTACTGTATGTAAATATTACATTACCTGAATAGTTGTAAGATTTATTTATAAATGTCTTAAGCATTTGACGTTCAATTGCTATCGTAGAAGTAAATCAATGAGTATTTCGTTTCGTTTATTGAGTGACTTAACATGTGGACCTTTTGTTGTGTACTGACCACGAGGCGCCCATTGGCGCATCTATACCGGTTGTCGGAGGATGGTCACTATGCAACGCGTCCAAATATATATATTCTTCCGTATTTATGAATTTTGATGACTGAGAATACAAATGTAAATGGACAAGGGACATAACAACATTTTCGGTAACAAAAACTGAAGGCAATTTACTTAACAAAACTTAAATATGCATTGATGAATGATACAATATCATTATATGCCTGTAATAATGTCCGTGGAGACTATTAATTTCCTCGTGTTGCTTTGTGTACGAGTTACTCCCCTTGCCACTATATCTCGTCTCCTTTCTCTGTTCGATCAGATTCAAATTGATTTTTTCCGTGGTTCACTAGTAAAGCTCGTAATAAATCTTAAAATAAACCGGGAAAGGTATAACATTTGTTATGTTGGACATCCTTACGGGAGCTAGTCAATGAAACTTGAAGATTATCGAACAGCTTTTATCAGTCCATACAGGTATAAAACGACACATGGCAAAGTCTTTGGAACGATGGACGAGGGAAACAAGTTGATGTGACGCTACTAGCGATAGCAACTCTCATCCTTCTTTTTACATCCTGTAAACAATAAACAAGTTAGTCTGAACAAGGTCACATACAACCATGGCCGTTTTCATTCTCTGGTGGGAATATCAACTGCATCTTAAGCTTGTCAACGAGATAGTGTTTTGGACAAAGGTTTTATGTAAACTGCGTAACAGATTAAACCGGTTATTAATTATTGACAACAGAGAGATTGAAACACTTTTTTGTTGTAGTTTGAAATATTTATATTATTATAGGGTTGTCTAAAGCACCCGATATAAGGAGTTAAACTAACCAATAACAAGCAGATGTTGCTCAACTATTTAGAAGATATAATGCGGGTTACTCTACTTCAATGTTTAAACACTATTTTGAATATTGATAGATAATGCGGGAAGGAGTTTAAATGTAATGATATAATTTGATATGTAATCTGTTATAGTAGGACACCAAACTCCTTAGCGTTCTGCGGCAATGACCCTTCTTAATTTTGGTAATCAAATAATAAGACCGTAAGGGTTATTTCCTTTGCCCCTAACGGCAGTCTTTTGAGCAATTTCGTTTTTATTGATTTTCAGTTGATCAGTGGTCATCGTCTGTTGTGAAAGAAAAAAGATCTTCCAGCGAGAGATTGATACATATTCAAAACCTTTTATTTAGAAGAAACTAAACAGATTTTGTATTTAGGGCGTTATACCAAGTTATATACTTCTCGAAAACATAATGTTTGCAACATTACTAACTTAGACGTTTTGACTATTGGTACTCATACTTGGACTTAATCAAATAATAGCATCTTCAAACTTAATTAGTTTAAACCTTGCTTTATTCGTAAATTTTGACTATACATTGAACTGCTTTACATGGAATTGAAAAACAAACAAAAACAACTTATGTAAATTCGTCACCGTCATCATCACTACAGGAATGAAGTAATATGAACAGAAGAACAAATGTGAGAGTGGTGGGAGTATGCCGTGAAACCAGGAATATATATAAATATTTATTGTATTCTCGATTATGCATATTATGACAAGGTTGTAAAGATTTGTAAAGTCTAGAATAATTTTGTGAATAGACACGTGTCTACTGTTCATAATACATGACTAACGTATTATAAAGTACCACTGTGACTAACTAACTATTATGTTTATCGCAAAGAACCACCGAGGTTATTTAAAACGTTGCAGTACACTAGCTATCACACTTATCAAACAAAATTCCATAAAACATGTTCCCGCCTCATCCTTGGAATGTCTTGCTCATTTTAGGTAACAACACTTGAGTCTATTCGTCATAATCATACACACACCATACAATAAATACTTACAGTAGCAATATTTTCCTAAACAGGCATGTTAATCCAAACACATTTTTCAATAACCGCACATTGTATATGTAAAAAATATAAATCTGTAAGGGCTATGCGTTAAGTTAGAATCTTTTAGTTTTCAGTGTATAATCTTGGACGGCGTTCTTGATTGGTTAGCTATGCATGACCAAAGAGTAAAAGATTCGTAATTGATTGGAACGGTAAACTGAGAATTTAGTACATTCTAGCAAATAATGTGTTGTGTTTTCAGTGGCACCAATTCGGGGAGGGTTTGTTATGTTTCTTAAATAAGTGTTCATTTAGCGAGCTACATGACATGCTCATATTCTATCTTCAAATTAGTATATGGCCCTGCTTGAAAGTGTTTGATTTTTACGTCGAATACATTTCTATGACAAAATACGTACTTTGACGGCGACACGAGATACATGATGCATTGACATAATTCAAACGGCTGAAAACAAACATGATCAAAGGTATACAAGGTAGGTTCTGTAATCAAACCATCATTGTTGGTTGCATATTCCTCTGTATTACTTCCGTTTAATAAGTAATTTAGATAGCGACATGTAGATAATTATTTCTTGGGAATAAATATCCGTAATTACAATATTGGATCACAATGTATGTATGCCCATTAGTAACAACTTATAATCCATGGCATATCTGTTAACCATTTTAACAAAATTTTGATAAACAAAACTAATAGACACTAGATAATTCAAAAGTAGACCATTAGGGACGACATACGTAAACTCATAGAAAATAGTATACAGCTCGAAACTAAAACTAGATCTAGATGAAAACTTAAAAGTAAAAAATCCAGATGTGACATGGGAATTCTAACGGTATAATGAATTCGTCAATGTCATGTAATTCAAAAATATATAATAACGTGTTACGATTGTAATGGATACTACAGAAGGCAAGTAAAATAAAGGTCGACCGAGATAAAAACAGTACTGAAAATAATCTTAATGTATGAGGACAGAAGAAAATTGATATAATAAAAAAAAAACGAAAAAGATCAATATTTTGTCTTCAAATTTTAATCAAATAACGTAACGTCATGAACCACGAACCTCTGCTTGTGTATTATTACGTAACCATATCCTTGATGAACATGTAAAGATGTTATCAAGCAGAACGTATTGCTTTAAATTAATTCTTGAAAAAGAGCGCCCCACGCACCCACACAATGCAATGGTCACTTCGACTACTAAATTCTATGAGATTTACCTACACATTTATTGGATGGTAATTGTCATCTCAATACTAAACTATAATTTGTATCTACATTACGACAATAATAGCCAGCTCAATAATATAATAATGGTCACCTCACTGCTTGATTCCACGACATTTATCTAAAGTGTGACAATAATGGTCATCTCATTCCTAAACACCATGGCACTTATCCAAAGTGTGACAATAATGGTCA
>NW_018405685.1:140837-140979 GCF_002113885.1 Mizuhopecten yessoensis
GTGACATCTAAAGTATGACAATAATGGTCACTTCATTACTAGATTCTATGACATCTAAAGTGTGACAATAATGGTCATCTCACTGCTAAACACCATAGCACTTATCCAAAGTGTGACAATAATGGTCATCTCACTCCTAAAC
>NW_018405685.1:142737-143049 GCF_002113885.1 Mizuhopecten yessoensis
AGACATCTAAAGTATCATAATAATGGTAACATCAGTACTAAATTCTCGTACGTTTATCTAAAGTATGACGATAATGGTCACCTCGTTACTAGATTCTACGACATCTAAAGTATGATAATAATGGTAACATCAGTACTAAATTCTCGGACGTTTATCTTAAGTATGACGATAATGATCACCTCATTACTAGATTCTATGACATCTTAAGTGCGACAATAATGGTCACCTCATTACTAGATTCTAGGACATCTAAAGTATGATAATAAGGGTCACCTCATTACTAGATTCTATGACATCTACAGTATGATAATA
>NW_018405685.1:143463-143683 GCF_002113885.1 Mizuhopecten yessoensis
ACTGCTAAATACCATGGCACTTATCCAAAGTGTGACAATAATGGTCATCTCACTCCTAAACAACATGGCACTTATCCAAAGTGTGACAATAATGGTCACCTCACTCCTAAACACCATGGCACTTATCCAAAGTGTGACAATAATGGTCATCCCACTGCCAAACACCATGGCACTGATCCAAAGTGTGACAATAATGGTCACCTCACTCCTAAACACCATG
>NW_018405686.1:0-208 GCF_002113885.1 Mizuhopecten yessoensis
TACCATGTGTTTGTATTACAGCAGAGCTGACCGAAACCATACTGTTAACCATTTGTTTTAATACAGCAAAACTAACCGAAACTAACTGACCGAAACCATACTGTGTACCATTTGTTTGTATTACCGATGAACTGATTGAAAATAACAAACCGAAACCCTACTGTGTTCCATGTGTTTGTATTACAGCAGAGCTGACCGAAACCATACT
>NW_018405686.1:3054-3672 GCF_002113885.1 Mizuhopecten yessoensis
CGAAGAACTGATTGAGACTAACAAACCGAAACCATACTGTGTACCATGTGTTTGTATTACAGCAGAGCTGCAGAGCTGACCGAAACCATACTGTGTACTATGGGTTTGAATTAGAGCAGAGCTGCAGAGCTGACCGAAACTATACTGTGTAACATGTGTTTGTATTACAGCAGAACTGACCGAAACTTATTGACCGAAACCATGTGTACCATGTGTTTTCATTACAGAAGAACTGATTGAACTTAACAAACCGAAACCATAATGTGTACCATGTGTTTGTATTACCGAAGAACTGATTGAAAATAACAAACCGAAACCCTACTATGTTCCATGTGTTTGTATTACAGCAGAGCTGACCGANCTGTTTGTATTGCAGCATAACTAATCGAAACTAACTGACCGAAACCATACTGTGTATCATTTGTTTGTATTATAGCATAACTAACCGAAACTTACTGACCGAAACCATAGTGTGTACCATGTGTTTGTATTACAGCAGAGCTGACCGAAACCATACAATGTACCATTTGTTTGTATTACAGCATAACTAACTGAAACTAACTGACCGAAACAATACTGTGTACCATTTGTTTGTATTACAGCATAACTAACCGAAAC
>NW_018405686.1:6193-6587 GCF_002113885.1 Mizuhopecten yessoensis
TTATTATAGCTTAACTAACCGAAACTTACTGACCGAAACCATACTTTGTACCATGTGTTTGTATTACAGCAGAACTGACCGAAACTTACTGACCGAAATCATACTGTGTACCATTTGTTTGAATTACATCATAACTAACCGAAAAATAATGACCGAAACCATACTATGTACCATGTGTTTGTATTATAGCATAACTAACCGAAACTTACTGACCGAAACCATACTGTGTACCATGTGTTTGTATTACAGCAGAACTGACCGAAACTAACTGACCGAAACCATACTGTGAACCATTTGTGTGTATTACAGGAGAACTGACCGAAACTAACTGACCGAAACCACAATGTGAACCATTTGTTTGTATTACAGCATAACTAACCGAAACTTACTGACC
>NW_018405687.1:0-208 GCF_002113885.1 Mizuhopecten yessoensis
ATACTGTATATATTACCATACCGTATCTATTACCATACTGTATCTATTGTCATATTGTATCTATTACCACACTGTATCTATTGCCATACTGTATCTATTACCATACAGTATATATTGTCATACTGTATCTATTACCATATTGTATCTATTGTCATACCGTATTTATTACCATACTGTATATATAACCACACTGTATCTATTACCATAC
>NW_018405687.1:1514-1869 GCF_002113885.1 Mizuhopecten yessoensis
GTATATTATCATACTGTCTCTATAACCATACTGTATATATTACAATACTGTATATATAACCATACTTTATCTATTACCATACTGTATTTATTGCCATACTGTATATATTGTCATACTGTATCTATTACCATACTGTATCTATTATTATACTGTATATATTGCCCTACTGTATCTATTACCATACCGTATATATTGGCATACTGTATCTATTACGATACCGTATCTATTATTTTACTGTATATATTGTCATACTGTATCTATTGCCATACTGTATCTACATGTATTACCATACCGTATCTATTGTCATACCGTATCTATTACCATACCGTATCTATTGTCATACTGTATATATTAC
>NW_018405688.1:0-208 GCF_002113885.1 Mizuhopecten yessoensis
TCGTCTAATCCTCGTGTACAGTCACCCTGGTGAATGCTGTATTGTTCTGGAATTTACCGATATATCCAAGAAGTTTAAATTTTGCTTCACTGAATGTAAGCGCATTATGATCCTCTGACGTGTCCAGCGACACGGTACGACTGTTCCGCGTCTCTAGGGGCTGACTCCATTCCATACTCTGTGGTGCCTAAATGACTGTGTCGGTGGT
>NW_018405688.1:3893-6193 GCF_002113885.1 Mizuhopecten yessoensis
GTTATTTGTATAAACTGTTATCCAAATCATTTTCAGTATTGATGTTTAAAAAAAGTGCTTAAATGACTAACCTGTTTCCTATTTGCCAATATAGTGCGTTTCGGTCAGAGGCTAGTAGATCAACATCTTTCATTTGTGAAGAACGACTCGGTTAAGTACGGAAGCAGGTACAGCTCACTGAAATCTTTTAATAAAGATACAGCTATCTATATTTAAAATGACATCGCTTAATCGTATTAAACTTAATAAAGACAAGGCGCTATCTCGATATGACGCTTTTTTTGGTAATAACGACTTAGTATGTCATATACATGATTGTTATAAGTCGTTATTACCAAATAGTTATGTCGTTTTTACGAGATAGCTTAGTCACTATTTCATGATACAAAGTCGTTATTATGACAAAAAAGTCATAATTTCGAGATAGCAAGTTGTTATTACAAAATAGTTGTGCAGTTATTATAAGATAGTTCGTCATTTTTAGGAAATAGGTTTGAAGTTATTACGACATAAGACAATTATCGGTGGACGGTAAGTTCTGTTGTTACAACTGAGTATATTAAATGACATTTTGTTGCACCATTGGTTGAATCATAGTCACGTGGAGGTCGCCTACTCGTGTTACATGTACTACTTTGAGAAACATAAGGTTTTTTTTTCTCTTTTCTTTGTCACTTCAATTGTAACATAAAATGTCCTATGCTTAATACAGAGCTTTTGCAATAGCGACAGTGTTTACACCGTTACTAATGGTGACAATCTAGACTGTTGTTATTATAACGAATCTATAAGCTGACGAGTAGACCATTACCATCATTGCATAGATAGCATCAAGTATCTCTGACTGCAAAGTCTTTTTGGACTGGCATTTGTTTTACCTTAGCCATTCTATAGAGATCATGCTAACTCGAAAAATCAGTGTGAAGTTATTCATACGCCACCAATCCGACAAACAGTTCATATATTGTTTTCTTTAATTCATGACGAACTGTTTGTGACATTAATTCCAAAATAACAGATGTATTTAATTTGTTTGCTTATCTGATCCTTCCAAATAACAAACCATGGTGCAATCACGTGACATTTCAGATTTGATTTGATCTTGTAACTCCTATTCAATGTGGTTTGAAAAACCAATTGCAGAATGTAACACAGGTGACAGCTAGAAAACCCCTTGACTCAACTTTGAGTCATACGTTTTACGTACAAAAGAGTGTCTACTATACGCCAAAGAATTACTGACACTCATGGCTCTCACGATCGCAAAAATCAACTGTGGTACAAAATCGTATGATACCGTGCACAAATTATATTTTCCTCGATTTCTAAATCAATATTTATGAACATATTTCCCGTGGAATTTAAACACGTACGGAAATCGAAATAATGAAAACCCAATCTTAAAAAAGTTTTTTAAATCATCCAGCATTATCCTATTAACTATCACATAAATACTACATTCATTAGAGTTTGACAGTGCCCGAGGGTATCACTGTCATAGCTTCGCCTGGAGTGACAGACATACCTGAGGGGTGATCCTAGGCACTGTAACATTCTAATGAATATAGTATTTGTTTTATTATACCGATAGACTATAATTACGTTTGAATTTTGTAACAAATACCGTATTTTTATCACATCAATCTCAACTTCCTTGTTAATGTTCGTTTGACGGTACATTGCGTGCTTTACGAGTAATTATCTGTCAAAAGATTTTTCAAAATCATCTGACATCTGTAAGTCTAACCATTTTTACTTTATTGAGCAGACGTCCAATTATTTATCCCGACTACCACGTTAATAAAGCGCTTGGAAATCTCACTCATCTCAGCGTTACATCGTCGAACTTATCAACGTCAAGTTATTCATAGTAGTGACAAATAGTGCCTCTGGACCTACATGCACGATGAATCGCAATGCACAAACATGGCGACTGAAACAAACCGTACGCGCATCTCCTTTTCGCGGTCACTTTTCGTACACTGTCACACACACTGTCAACCGTTGCTAGGTCATTGGGAAGCACCCTTCCATTGAATGTTAAGCGAATGTGACAGTGTAAAATGCATTATTGGTCTTGATAAATCAGATCATAGGATTTTCACTGGAGGTATAATAATTACAAATAAAATGTGATTTGGTCAGAGGCTAGTATATCAACATCCTACATAGACTTAATAACAAGTCGAGACCTATATACGCCACCATATCAATCAGCCAAAATATGTCTTTGGTTACAATTAGAGTCACTATTATCAAATTAAAAAAACCCGGTTGTTTATTCACTAAAGATCAACAAA
>NW_018405688.1:7275-7627 GCF_002113885.1 Mizuhopecten yessoensis
TCTGCCTGGATTGTACGGTAGTGTGTTTAGTGTGTTATATTGAAACAGAGCAGATAGCTTTGGTATTAGTTCTATAGTCGTGCAGTATTTGTTCTGTTCATATCATGTATTAAGCATTATATAATACGTATGCTGCTTACAAGGAAGTAACACATATTTGTATATATTTGCAACTGTAGTATAGTTATAATTAAGCTTACAGCACAGGGATCCTTAGAAGTGACTAGGGTACGGACCCCGGAACGTTACACGTTACACGTTAGTAAAGATGTAAACATTGCTGCCATAGACATGTGTTCGCCATTCCATTGTTTTGTTCGCAACAACAAGGCGCAAACGCTCGGCATAATGG
>NW_018405688.1:9440-26417 GCF_002113885.1 Mizuhopecten yessoensis
CGAACAAAAGAAGAAGGCTATTTATACCAAACCTGTCGTAATATTTAATTGTATCGTACGTCTGTGTAATGCTGAAACAAGTGCCCGGAAAGATCTCCTATACAATCCCCTATCTAAGATTAAGGATTTTACTGATAAGCCACCTAATGGCGGACATGCCGTAACTATAATATGATTCACATTAGCACATTAATGCTTGTTTGTTCATTTATAGACTAAGTGAAGCATTTGATTCCGTCTAAAGTTTTGTTTCTTTGTTTCTTTGTGTTTAACGGCCCATCGACGGCTGTGGTCATTTAGGGCCATGGTGATTTATTTATCTTATTTTTTTAAACACACATTTGTGTAGGGAAGATACAATCAGATACAAATATATATTTTTAAAAGCATTCGCATTGTATGTGTAGATAATTAATATAAAAAAGGTGTTAAAATAATAAAAGAGATAACAAATAGATGATATGGACTTTGTGGTATATATAACGTCAAAGAAGATAAGATGGATTAAAAAGACATCAGAGTCGATAGAATAGACCGATGTCTTTCAATTGGTGAAAAATGCCTTCGAGGCCACGGAAATGAAAAGAGTTTTCATATCCAGGACTCGAAAGTTGTGATCACGTTTCCATCTAAAGACCTGTGTTATAGAGAAAAGCTCTGAAACTACAATTCTCTTGTGTTTTGTCTGCATTGTGTTCGGTTTCCTGAAAAGAAAAGGAAAAGAAACTATCTGAAAATTTTAGTTGTATTGTTGGGCTATCAAGGAGAAAAATGATCGTCTAAACTATGCGTCCTTTACTTTGGAACACTAAACTGCTGCAACAGTTATAGCATTCGGATTATGTATTCCTAACATATGATTTATCTCTTAGCACCTAGCTTTGCAACACCAAAAATGAAAAAGGCGATTGGTTCTGTCCTTCGGCAGGGACATGCCAAATTCCTTAACTTTGGTACATGTACTTGCTGCTCTCTGCTTGACGTTGAGCGGTTTAAGTGGGCAGCCGTAGGAACTAGTTTACCCGTTATGGGTATAATATGACAGCTTGGAGTAATGTTGTTGGTGCATTTGGCATGGTATTTTAGTGAAGTAGCGCTCTAAAGTAGGCAGATATCTCTATTTTTGCAAGAAAGCAATCATGCCAACAACACAAGCATACATTACATACACGGAGACGGGACCTTAAATGACCTAGACTACTAAAGCCGATAAACCAAACAACCAAACCAATCCTGGTAAAGGATCAACATGAACATGTTAAAATTGCATTGAAAATACATTGACATAAAGGACAAAAAAAAAATTATATTCTACAAAACAAAACAAAAGTGAAATAAAAAATAACGAACATGTATGCTAATTTAGGTGGGGAAGGTTATTCTGTCTCAAGGCCGGAACATACAAAAGTCCTTCTAATTGATTGATCTCTGCATAACGTTCAGCTTTTTAAATGGGTAGCGGTAAGGACTTGTCTACCTATTGTCAGCATTATGGGACTTTGTGGTGTACTGTGGTGTGATTTCGGCATTCCATTCGCACTATCACGAATACACCAACACAAAACCTCCAGTACACACGAATTCATTACACACGGGGAAGTTTCAATTTTATTAAAGCATTGACATTGTCATGTTAAACTAACAATATCAACTCCCAACAAATTTCACTGTACTGATATTTCTGCTAGATGAAGAAGAAAATACGGAACATGGTACCGTTTGTAGAATTTTTGCACCAGCAGCATGTTTTTCTCGCACCTCAGACAGAGATATAACATGTCATACCACGTACTAGATTTGTCTATCACGTACGATCTGCCTTGTACCTTTACGTGANTAAAAGCAGAGCGTAGACCTCTCAAAGCCACTGTGCACGCGATCCAAACTTGATCTGTCCTGCTGATTGACCGGTACCAGAAGCCGGCCCGCCTCTGTGATTTGGTCCTTTATGTAGCCGTACATGGAACTATGACGTTGGTATACTATAATAATACCGTGTGTCGTCTTTTTCTTCGTTGCGCGACGCTGTCTGATGACTATCCTTGCATGATATGCTAATTGCCTTCGATATTTCGTCTAATCCTCGTGTACAGTCACCCTGGTGAATGCTGTATTGTCCTGGAATTTACCGATATATCCAAGAAGTTTAAATTTTGCTTCCACTGAATGTAAGCGCATTATGATCCTCTGACGTGTCCACCAACAAGGTACGACCGTTCCACGTCCCTGGGGGCTAACTCCATTCCACACTCTGTGGTGCCTGTTTCGGTGATATTCCCAGTGGAGTCTTCCGACAGCGTGCATTCTGGAAATCTGGAAAACCTAATAAGGGACAGCGGTTATTTTGATCAAGATCGTCCAGTTGGAGTTTCAGATCTAAATTATCAGCTGGGAGAGACGCAACCAAAGGAGTTAGTGGTCTATCTTCAATGCTGATGATGTCCTTAAGCATAAGAACGCGCACTGCAGATGCAATCCGGTGGATGTCAAGTTTCAAAATCGTGGACGCAACGTTTTGCAATTTACAAACTTGTTTGACTCCAGAAGGACGAAAACCCAACCGTTAACTAGCTGGTGTTCATAGAGAGAATAGTGGGCATCTGGAGTCTTATACAAAGAGATTTAATACTATCACAGTCAGAAAGCATTGATAACTCATTGTTAAAACTAAAAAAAATTGTTGAATATCGAGTATAATACCAGGCAATTGCGCACATGTTGAATTCATATATATATATACATGTATATATATTAGTAAATAATAACACTTATTTATAAAAGCAACATACATTCGTACAAGAGTGCATATCTGGCTAGTTATCATGGTAGTGTTATGCTTTCCTCTTATATTCTCTCATTCTCCTTATATCTTTAATTTCTAGTGTACGTACTTAAGATCTGCAATTTTTCCATAAATCTACTCAAATGCATTAGTGTGATTGTATACCGCAGGAACATTTGCTCTGGATCCTGTACAGTGTTCAGTTGAAGACCTTAACGTAACACAACGACTGTTTGGTCTTCAATCTGATAGGATAGCTTGTATACTATATGCGGTCTATAACCGATATATATATATATATCTTTAACTACATTGTATATTGCAGACTGAATCTAATTTATACACTATTTTATGCGAATTATCCCCTTATAACCTGTTAATTATATAAGTTATCCCATTCCCCCACCAACGCCATATTTTGTATAACAATCTGTTAGTTATGTAAATATCTATTAGATTTAAGTACAAATTGGCAGTAGAACTAAAGACAATATCTAGAAGAAATATAATCGGAATTTTAAGGATTTTTCTTTGTGATCATTTCATTATAACTTTCTATAGACCTTATATACCTGCAATTTTTCTCTATACCAAAATTTGCAGAATTACCAAGAATGATGGATACACAAATATATTACTACAAAATGAAATGTATGTTGATTAAATTGTATATATACCAGAAATCTGCCACCAATGAAGAGGACTTATATAGGCTATAAGCCTGTTGTCCAATCCTTTTGACAGTGTAACATTTCTTCTATGTCAATAAAATATGTTGAAATTGGAAAAAAAACATTGATAACTCATATGGCTTAAGTTTCTTAAAAGATCTTTGAAACGTAGAAGACGGAGCTCAAGAATTCGACAGAAGTGAATGTTTTTGTTTAGTGTTAGTGTCCGTGGTGAATAAATACATGAATACTGAGATTGGTTATAGCCAGGTACACATACATGTACGTTACACAAGCCCTCTACCTGTGAACGCGACAGTGGAGTGATTTGGCTCGTTATCAATCTTTTAACAATATATACAGAGCGGGTGAAGCGTACAGTCTGTCATTTCACGCTTGGGTGAACACACGTTTAAATATGTTAAGCTCATAAAAATGGCATAATGAACATTTAACACACGTCATTGTTTACCGGGTCGGGTACAAAACTGTCCATTATAGATAAAAAATACCCTAATTGCATTTTTGTTCTCATCGATTACCTAAATCCAAAAATAAAAGATAGAACAATTGGAATTTTTTGTATAAACTTTTATCCAAATCATTTTCAGTTTTGATGTTTAAAAAAAAATGCTTAAATGACTAATCTGTTTCCTATTTGCCAATATAGTGCGTTTCGGTCAGAGGCTAGTAGATCAACATCTTTCATTTGTGAAGAACGACTCGGTTAAGTACGGAAGCAGGTACGACTCACCGAAATCTTTTAATAATGATACAGCTATCTATATTTAAAATGACATCGCTTAATCGTATTAATCTTAATAAAGACAAGTTGCTATCTCGATATGACGCTTTTTTGTAATAACGACTTAGTATGTCATATACATGATTGTTATAAGTCGTAATTACTAAATAGTTATGTCGTTTTTACGAGATAGCTTAGTAATTATTTCATAATACAAAGTCGTAATTATGACCAAAAAGTCGTAATTTCGAGATAGCAAGATGTTATTATGAAATAGATGTGCAGTTATTATAAGATAGTACGTCATTTTTAGGAAATAGGTTTGAAGTTATTACGACATAAGACAATTATCGGTGGACGGTAAGATCTGTTGAAATCAACTGAGTATATTGATGAATGACATTTTGTTGCACCATTGGTTGAATCATATTCACGTGGAGGTCGCCTACTCGTGTTACATGTACTACTTTGAGAAACATATTTTTTTCTCTTTTCTTTATCACTTCAATTGTAACATAAAATGTCCCATGCTTAATACAGAGCTTTTGCAATAGCGGCAGTATTTAAACCATTACTAAAGGTGACAATCTAGACTGTTGTTATTATAACGAATCCATAAGCTGACGAGTAGACCATTACCATCATTGCATAGATAACATCAAGTATTTCTGACGGCAAAGTCTTTTTGGACTGGCATTTGTTTTACCTAAGCCATTCTAAAGAGATCATGCTAACTCGAAAAATCAGTGTGAAGTCACTCATACGCCACCAATCCGACAAACAGTTCATATTTTTTTTTCTTAAATTCATGACGAACTGTTTGTGACATTAATTCTAAAATAACAGATGTATTTTCTTTTTTTGCTTATGTGCTCCTTCCAAATAACAAACCATGTTAATCACGTGACATTTCAGATTTGATTTGGTCTTGCAACACCTATTTAATGTGGTTTGAAAAACCAATTGCAGAGTGTAACATAGGTGAGAGCTAGAAAACCTCTTGACTCAACTTTGCGTCATACGTTTAACGTACAAAAGAGTGTCTACTATACGCCAAAGAATTACTGACACTCATGGCTCTCACGATCGCAAAAATCAACTGTGGTACAAAATCGTATGATACCGTGCACAAATTAAATTCTCGTCGATTTCTAAATCAATATTTATGAACAGATTTCCGTTGGAATTGAAACACGTACGGAAATCCAAATAATAAAAACCCAATCTTGAAAAGTTTTTTTTATCATCAAGCATTATCCTATTAACTATCAAATAAATACTACATTCATTAGAGTTTGACAGTGCCCGAGGGTATCACTGTCATAGCTTTGCCTGGAGTGACAGACATACCTGAGGGGTGATCATAGGCACTGTCACATTGTAATGAATATAGTATTTGTTTTATTATACCGATAGACTATAATTAAGTTTTGAAATTTGTAACAAATATCGTATTTTCATCATATCAATCTCAACTTCTTTGTTTATGTTAGTTTGACGGTACGATGCGTGCTTTACGAGTAATTATCTGTCAATTTTTTTTTCTAATCATCTGACATCTGTAAGTCTAACCATTTTTACTTTATAGAGCAGAGGTCCAATTATTTATCCTGATTACCACGTTAATAAAGCGCTTGGAAATCTCACTCATCTCAGCGTAACATCGTCGAATTTATCAACGGCAAGTTATTCACAGTAGTGACAAATAGTGCCTGTGGACCTACATGCGCGATGAATCGTAATGCACAAACATGGCGACTGAAACAAACCGTACGCGCATCTCCTTTTCGCGGTCACTTTTCTTACACTGTCGCGAACACTGTCAACCGTTGCTAGGTCGTTGGGAAGCACCCTTCCATTGAATGTTAAGCTAATGTGACAGTGTAAAATGAATAATTGGTCTCGATAAATCAGATCATAGGATTTTCACTGGAGGTATAATAATTACAAATAAAATGTGATTTGGTCAGAGGCTAATGTATCAACATCCTACATAGACTTAATAACAGGTCGAGACCATATAAATCAGCCAAAATATGTCTTTGGTTACAATTAGAATCACTATTATCAAATAAAACAAACGGTTGTTTATTCACTAAAGAACAAGAAATCGTGACTTTCAAAATAAGTAAAGACAGGAAATATCTGTCCTACTCATCTTATTTATAAGCGCTTTCTGCTATACTATTTAAAGAAGATTATCAGCCCACTATGAGTTAGACTTTATATATATAAGCAGAAATCTTAGAGTGTATCACTTATAAAACATATAAAACTTCATTTTGACATTTTAGACGAAATTTGTTTACGTATCTAACGACTTAAAAAACAGATAGCTAAATTCTATAATTTGACCTAATAGAAAAATACTTTGTCCTCAGATCTTCTTGATGACAAGATAAACACAGATGGTTTTAGTCTTCTCGGCAGCCTGTGGATTCGGAATAATCCAAACTAAGATTGTCACCATTAGTAACGGTGTAAACACTGCTACAATGGAAATATGATCGGCATTGTATTGTTTTGTTCGCAACAACAAGGCGCTAACACTTGGCATAATGGGTATATTGATCTGATAAAAAGACTTAACTAGGGTCTTGGTAAAAAAATACACCTTTATCCATTGACGTCTCCCAAACAGGTAGCTTCATGTATCATAAGAACAATACTGATAGATTAAACTACATGTAATAATGACAAAACAATAGGACAAAAGTACAGATAACAAAAGAGGGTCTTAACAATGGAAATAAAAATAAAACAAGGTATTTTGGGGAACAAAGTAAGTGGATATCGTGCTCTTGTTTAGGGCAGAAGAAAACATTGTAACGAACCTAAGATACTTCCAACGCAAAACATCTTTTTTATTGATGTTCTTTATCACACAATACATATATTTCCTTGACATTTTTCTTTAAAAGAATGTATTTTCAACTTTGAAGTTAAAAGTGTTTAAGAATTTTAAAAATATATTCCTTTTTACCAATACTGTGTGTTCCAAAGTGTGTTACCCGTGTCTTTAACGTATGAGGGAGACCGCTTTGAGTATCAGTACTCACGACAGATGGCTATTGCTACGCTTGGTTACCTGTGGTCTGATGTCGTGTAACTTCTGTTCTGTTCTGTTTCTATACACTTACTATAACTTCCGTCACCCGCCCATGTGTTTCCACCTATATAAATCAGTGTGAAGTCATTCATACGCCACCAATCCGACAAACAGTTCATATATTATTTTCTTAAATTCATGACGAACTGTTTGTGACATTAATTCTACAATAACAGATGTATTTTATGTTTTTGCTTATGTGCTCCTTCCAAATAACAAACCATGGTGCAATTACGTGACATTTCAGATTTGATTTGATCTTGTAACGCCTATTTAATGTGGTTTGAAAAAAACTATTGCAGAATGTAACACAGGTGACAGCTAGAAAACCTCTTGACTCAACTTTGCGTCTTACGTTTTACGTACAAAAGAGTGTCTACTATACGCCAAAGAATTACTGACACTCATGGCTCTCACGATCGCAAAAATCAACTGTGGTACAAAATCGTATGATACCGTGCACAAATTAAATTCTCGTCGATTTCTAAATCAATATTTATGAACATATTCCCCTTGGAATTGAAACACGTACGGAAATCCAAATAATGAAAACCCAATCTTGAAAAAGTTTTTTTTATCATCAAGCATTATCCTTTTAACTATCACATAAATACTACATTCATTAGAGTTTGACAGTGCCCGAGGGTATCACTGTCATAGCTTCGCCTGGAGTGACAGACATACCTGAAGGGTGATCCTAGGCACTGTCACATTCTAATGAATATAGTATTTGTTTTATTATACCGATAGACTATAATTATGTTTTGAAATTTGTAACAAATATCGTATTTTTATCACATCAATCTCAACTTCTTTGTTTATGTTAGTTTGACGGTACGATGCGTGCTTTACGAGTAATTATCTGTCAAAAGATTTTTTCCAAATCATCTGACATCTGTAAGTCTAACCCTTTTTACTTTATTGAGCAGACGTCCAATTATTTATCCCGTCTACCACGTTAATAAAGCGCTTGGAAATCTCACTCATCTCAGCGTTACATCGTCGAACTTATTAACGGCAAGTTATTCACAGTAGTGACAAATAGTGCCTCTGGACCTACATGCGCGATAAATCGCAATGCACAAACATGGCGACTGAAACAAACCGTACGCGCATCTCCTTTTCGCGGTCACTTTTCGTACACTGTCACACACGCTGTCAACCGTTGCTAGGTCGTTGGGAAGCACCCTTCCATTGAATGTTAAGCGAATGTGACAGTGTAAAATGAATAATTGATCTCGATTAATCAGATCATAGGATTTTCACTGGAGGTATAGTAATTACAAATAAAATGTGATTTGGTCAGAAGCTTGTATATCAACATCCTACATAGACTTTATAACAAGTCGAGACATAAATACGCCACAATTTTAATCAGCCAAAATATGTCTTTGGTTACAATTAGAATCACTATTATCAAATAAAAAACGGTTGTTTATTCACTTAAGAACAACAAATCGTAACTTTCAAAATAAGTAAAGACAGGAAATATCTGTCCTACTCATCTTATTTATTAACGCTTTCAGCTATACTATTTAAAGAAGATTATCAGCCCACTATGAGTTAGACTTTATATATATAAGCAGAAATCTTAGAGTGTATCACTTATAAAACATATAAAACTTCATATTGACATTTTAGACGAAATTTGTTTACGTATCTAACGACTTAAAAAACAGATAGCTAAATTCTATAATTTGACCTAATAGAAAAATACTTTGTCCTCAGATCTTCTAAGATTGTCACCATTAGTAACGGTGTAAACACTGCTACAATGGAAATATGATCGGCATTGTATTGTTTTGCTTGCAACAACAAGGCGCAAACACTTGGCATAATGGGTACATAGATCTGATAAAAAGACTTAACTAGGGTCTTGGTAAAAATATACACCTTTATCCATTGACGTCTGCCAAACAAGTAGCTTCATGTATCATAAGAACAATACTGATAGATTAAACTACATGTAATAATGACAAAAAAATAGGACAAAAGTACAGATAACAAAAGAGGGTCTTAACAATGGAAATAAAAATAAAACAAGGTCTTTTGGGGAACAAAGTAAGGGGATATCGTGCTCTTGTTTAGGGCAGAAAAAAAACATTGTAACGAACCTAAGATACTTCCAATGTCAAAGTCTTTGTTGAAACATCTTTTTTATTGATGTTCTATATCACACAATACATATATTTCCTTGACATTTTTCTTTAAAAAAATGTATTTTTAACTTTGAAGTTAAAAGTGTTTAAGAATTAAAAAATATATTCCTTTTTACCAATACTGTGTGTTCCAAAGTGTGTAACCCGTGTCTTTAACGTATGAGTGAGACCGCTTTGAGTATCAATACTCCTGACAGATGGCTATTGCTACGCTTGGTTACCTGTGGTCTGATGTCGTGTAACTTCTGTTCTGTTTCTATACACTTACTATAACTTCCGTCACCCGCCCATGTGTTTCGACATAAACAACATAACACTAGACAAATGCATGTAATCAACATTTACATCACAAGACAGTACATGCGATTGTAACATCATGTCATTTCAAAAAATGTTCTTCGTTCACATGTTTTGTTTCTATCATGAGGTCAAATCATATCCCATTTCTGTGGAGCTTGCTGTTAATATAGCATTGCAAGTCAGCATATATAGGTGTCTAGAATACCCTCTCTTGATTATAAGGCAGGTTGTTCAGTTTAATGTCTCACCTGTTTTACCACCATCACCATCACCACAATCAACACCAACACCATCTCAACAACCAACACCATCACCACAACCCAACACCATCACCACCACCATCACCATCACACTTACCACAACCAACACCATCACCACCACCACCATTACCATTATCACCTAAAACAACACCACCACCACCTCCACCTCAAACACCACCAACGACACCATTACCATAACCACCTCCAACACCACTAAACTCACTATCACCATAACCACCTCCAACACCACAAAAATCACCATCACCATTACCACCACAACCTCCTACACCAGCAACACCATCACCACCAACAACTTCAGCATCACTACAATCACCAACACCATCATCATCACCACCAACAACTCCCCCATCACTACAATCGCCAACACCATCCTCATCACCACCAACAACTACACCATCACTAAAATCACCAGTAACACCATCACCACCAAAAACACCACCATCACTACAATCACCAGCAACACCATCACCACCCAAAACTCCACCATCACTACAATCAGCAGCAACACCATCACGACCAACAACTCCACCATCACTACAATCACCAGCAACACCATCACCACCAAAAACTCCACCATCACTACAATCACCAACACCATCATCATCACCACCCAAAACTCCACCATCACTACAATCACCATCAACACCATCACCAACAACAACTCCACCATCACAACAATCACCAGTAACACCATCACCACCATCAACTCCATCATCACTACAATCACCAACACCATCCTCATCACAATCAACAACTCCTCCATTACTAAAATCACCAGCAACACCATCACCACCAAAATCTCCACCATCACTACAATCACCAACACCATCCTCATCACCACCAACAACTCCACCATCACTACAATCACCAACACCATCCTAATCACCACCAACAACTCCACCATCACTACAATCACCAGCAACACCATCACCACCATAAACTCCACCATCACTACAATCACCAACACCATCCTCATCGCCACCAACAACTCCACCATCACTACAATCACCAGCAACACCATAACCACCATAAACTCCACCATCACTACAATCACCAACACCATCCTCATCACAATCAACAACTCCTCCATTACTAAAATCACCAGCAACACCATCACCACCAACAACTCCACCATCACTACAATCACCAACACCATTATCATCAGTATTGCCACCTCCAACACTACCACCACTCATATTACCACCATTGTACCACTTTATTATTTTCTATTATATTTTTGATCAGGTCATGTTAACATGAGTAAATGCACTCCTGCAATCAGCGTCTCTTTCTTAAACATAATTGCCCTGTAACCCGACGAAAATGATAGACTTGAACACCTTAAAGTACATAACGTATCGGTAAAATCGTCAATTGTTGAAACAAAGACATTCTGCGAAACAGAAGCCAAATAGTTCAGTCTGAATAAAAAAAAATCAATGACACATGTAGCAGGAAAACATGCAAAAATTTGCAAACCACAAATACCACACCACATCGAAACCAAACAACCTCACCAACACCACTACAACATCATTACATCTCAATACCACCATCATCAAAGATACAACACAACCAGACTACCACCTCCACCATAACCACCACCACAAATATAACCACCATTACAATTACAACTACCACCACAAGTACCACGACCACAACTACCATCAACACTATCACCACAACTCCAGAAACACCATAACCTCTGCCAACATCATTACTACTGCAACTTCCACCCCTACCACCACCAACACCATAACAACCATCACCACCGTTACCATCATAACCACCAGAACAACTAACAACACTACTCGCGCCACCAGTACCATCACCAACAATAGTACAACCCCAACCGCGACAAACATCATTAACACCAACACAGCTACATACAACACTACCAACACAACTCCAGAAACACCACTACCTCTGCCAACACTATTACTACCGCCACTTCCATCATCACTATTACTAACACAATCACCACCACCACAACTACAACTATCACCACAATTACCACTACCAAAACCACTACCATCACTAACACCACCATCCTAAACACTGCCACTAACACTACAACAACCAGCACCACTACCACTACCAATAACACACCACCACTACTAATACCACCACCACCAAAATTAACACCACCACTAACAATAAAAACACCTTAACCACACTACCTATAATACACCACCATCATTACCGACACCACTATAACCACCATGACCACTTCAACCATCATCGCCACAAGACAAACTGACCCACGTGACCTTAATACATCTGTGTAAACCTTGTATGTATTCACCAAGCATGATACTGGCCAAACATCATCACACTTTTTCGTAAAGAAACACGATGTGCTTTCCCGAATCAAAAAAGAGTTCCCAAATAGCCAACACGTGTTTGCGTGTTGTTCGTGCAGCCTTCCACCTTTTTCCAATATACAAAACACGAGATTTATTCTTTAATTTCGCGGTAGAGGTGTCATATATTGTTCCTGTTTTCGACGACAACTGGAAGGGGATTATATTTATTCTGTAATCAAGTAAAGAATCAGAGTGCAAAGTATATCTATTGAGGAAGATATGCGTTGTGTAACATCAAAACAGTTGTATATTATACATGAAGACTTCAGTGCGCAGATACACAGAGCACAAAATAGGAAGATATGATAACGTAAAATTAATCTTTTAATGTTTTTAAAGAATATATAGTAATGATCTATTTTCGTTTTTAAATACAGATAACGTAAAGAAAACAAATATGGCTGTGGCTGGTATGTATCATTTAATTATTACTAATATGAGAGAGAGAGAGATAGAGAGACAGAGAGAGAGACAGAGACAGAGACAGAGAGAGAAATATTATAATTTAATACATTATGATGATACATATTGTTTTAATATTCCGTCATTGAAACCTTAATAACCATTTTCTAATGCATGTTCAATATTCTGTCGTAGTAATTTTAGTTGTCACTAATACACTATAATACTATAACACTAATACTTGGAACTGATACAACTACAAGTTTAACCTATTTTTCACTGTTCTCACGTTCCACACACTTATGTTTGATGTATATTTTGTTATAGATCGAAATACTTCATACGGTGTAGAACGCGAGTACCGGATAGCTTTGATAGGACGAACAGGGAATGGTAAAAGTGCAACCGGAAACAACATTCTTGGTAAGAAAGCCTTTAAGTCTAAACTGTCCGGGTCCTCAGTGACAAATAGATGTGAATTCCAAACAGCGGAGCGCTTTGGCAAGAAGTTGGTAGTAGTGGACACTCCGGGACTGTTTGACACGACACTAACCAACGAAGTTGTCACAAAAGAAATCGTTAAATGCATAGCAATTCTCACTCCCGGACCACACGCCTTTATTCTTGTTGTTTCAGTAGGGCGCATCACACCAGAAGAGCAGAACACAATCACCCACTTCAGCCGAATCTTTGGTGAAGAATTCTTCAGGTACCTGATAGTACTATTTACACGACGAGATGAATTAGAAAACGATGGTGTGACCATTCAAGAGTATGTCAACGAGGTTCCAGAGGAACTGAAAAATATTCTACGGAGATGCGGTCACAAATATTTAGCGTTTGATAACTCTCCTCGTGGTAAGAAAACTGACTTTGACGTACTCGAACTGATGAGGATGGTACAAACTATCATTAATGAGACAGGAAAATCTTACTTCTCGAATGATGTTTTTGAGCGATCAGAACTGGAATTTCAGCGAAGAGCAAAGGAGATCCGACTTAAAGGAGAAGAGAAGATTGCGCTGCAACAGAAGAAGGTAGAGGAAGAGATGGAAGCCCAAAAGAGAAAACTTGAAGCAAAGAAAAGGGAAATAGAAGCCAAAAGACAGGAAATTCAGGCACAGGAACTGGAAAATCTAACGATGGAAAAATCCTTGAAACATGAAGAAACTCTTCGAAAAAAAGAGGCAATGAGAAAAGAAATGGAAGCAGAAAAAAAAGAAATGGAAGAAAGTGAAATTGAAAATGCCAAATTCGAACGGAAGAAGAAACTCGAATTAGAGGAAATGGAACGAAAACACCGAGAGGACACTGAAAACATGCGTGACAACGTCCGAAAAGAATACGAACGTGAAGATAAGAATGTCTTGGACAAATTAGTAGATGTAGCAAAGTCAACGCTGTCAACTATAGGGGAGAAACTAATTGGATGGCTATTTTGAAGAATCAAACGAACATCATTCTAGTTACAGGATATTGTTGCTTTAGAGTACTAGCATCTTCAACATGAAAAAGGAAAGGTCGAGAAGAAAAAGGAATTAGCTTATAATGAGTATCTCCTTTTTAAACTCCCTTTTGCTTATAGCGGCGTGTTTATGTATACAATGGCCAACCTAAACACTAAAACAGATTTACCTGCCTGAACTACAACATAACTACAACATAACTAACTTTTACAAAAACAAAAACAAAATATTTATATGCTGTTGTAAATGATAATATTCTTCATTATACTATCAGATTGAATGTGATATTGTTTTGAGATTTTCCTCATTATACCTCATAGGCATATCCAGGGTGGAGATGGCGGATCCGGACCCCGATTTCCAACATACAAAACGCATATTTCTATCATATGAAATTTGTTTTAAATTTACCATGTTTTCATTGGAACTTTTGTGAATGCTAAATATTAAAAGCACAATATTAAAATGACGCGCTGTTGCATCGACACACCAGGATTTTGTCGCTTTTGCTCAATTCAAAAAGTTTCATATATTTTACAAAACGGTGTTTTATCGCAGAGACGAAGCGGAAAGGACAGTGTTACTTTTGAAAAAAATAATATACAACAGTTTCGCTGACTGAAATGAGTGACGAATGTGAAAGCGCAGAAACCCCATACATTTTAGGGTTCTTCATTTGGATTTTTTTTATTTTTTCTCCCAGATGTGGCGAGATTTTGTGGGCGATACTTCGGACAATAGACTGGACGTTTGCACCTGTTCTTAATTCGGATAGTCTATTACGTACTCATTTTAATTTTTGTTTCTAAATAATATGTGTTTGTACTAATTTCAAGATTGCTGAAGTGCTTGCAATGCTTATTAAAATGGGTTGTATACAGTTTATGAGTTCCTTGTTGTCTCTTATTTAAACGCTAATTCAGTGGCAGATGCATTGCAAACATACCTTCTAAAATCACTCAGGTGTGACAAAACGTTGACGTCATTTTATCATTCTTATTGTGACGTCATTGTTTGTCATAATCTACACTGAATTAGTTATTATTATAGCATTTCTCGTCGATTAGCTGCACTCCTTTATACTACTGTTTTTTGAAGCGAGAGCTGGCGGAGAAAATAAAATCTACATCATGGAATATGTTTGAACGGGGCTATGTTGCATACCCTCATAGATGTTAGAAAGATGAATTTCCAACTTAAAATAACGACACAGCTTTCTCGAAATTATGACATCGCTTAGTCGCAATAACGACTAATATCTCTTAATAAAGACATGTCTCTATCTCGTAATAACGACTTAGTATAACTATGTCGTTTTTACATGACAGCTAAGTAATTATTCCAAGATCAAAAGTCGTAACTATGACAAAAAAGTCATAATTTCGAGATAGCAAGTTGTTATTTAATAGTTATGTCGATATTATCAGATAGTACATCATTATTATGACAAATACATGTAGGCAACATTTACATCACAAGACAATACATGCGATTGTACCATAATGTCATTTCAAAAAAACACTTTGTTCACATTTTAACATGTTTTGTTTCTATCATGAGTTCAAATCATATCCCATTTCTGTGGAGTTTGCTGTTATTATAGCCTTGCAAGTCAGTATATATAGGTTCTAGAATACCCTCTCTTGATTATAAGGCGGGTTGCTTAGTGTTGCACCTGTTTCACATATCGTTTTTGTTTAGCTGGCCTCAATAAATAAATGATCGTATCTATACCAAGAACTCAGCCAAATCATCTATGTCACGTGATTGCACAAGTGTTTGTTATTGTGAACCAGCACATTAAAATGTCTGCCATATTTTCATGTTTATACCGTTACTAACGGTAACATGTTCGAAATACACAGGCCATCGTGTTATGGTCATGCTGATATGACAATTACTTGCCTTGTCTGTAAAGATATGGGAACTGCAGTTCCTAAACACAAGCCCCTATGCTATGGACAAGTGACCCGCCACTACTCATTTGACATTACATGTACCACTCGACTGGTAAACTCATTTAAATTCTCGCAAGTAAGGAGTGGTCACTTTTGACTGCCTTTATCAAGGTAACAAGACGCTTCTAAATGCGCATTGACGGACGATTCGGTATTTATTGAACTATTTCTTAAAAAAAACTAAATATCTTGGCCAAATGTCATCAAGGAGCTCTGACTGAAAAGCACTGTTTTACCTGATCAATATATTACTGAATATATAGCCTAACCTGTGTGTGAGACCGTTATACAGACTCCGAGTCGAAAAGAAATTCGTCGTCAAGGCCACCGTGACAACTTCAGGTGTGTATTTTAATAAGTAATATAACTTATGCTTTCTGGTTATAAAAGTTATTTATTTAAATCATAGAGCTTGAATACGTTAATAAATTAGACTACTTCTAGTTGGGGTGAGCGGTCAATTGCTGTCCTGAATTTTTTTTGAAAACTAGTTTTAATACTCGACACTTAATGAGAGTAGATTCAGTTAATTGTGTTGAGTTTAACCTTTATCTATTTACAAGCATTCAACTTACAGTCAACAAAATACCAGACAATAGTGAGAACGAAAAGGGCTTTGTATATATCTTATCAATTACTGGATATCTGGCAAGAATGGTATTTATCATAAAATGCATAAAACACATTGCAATTTTGATTGAGTGTGCACAATTTGAATCAAATGCATACTATCATTTT
>NW_018405688.1:26466-33499 GCF_002113885.1 Mizuhopecten yessoensis
TTTAAAGTGTAATCCATTATTTTGCCCCCTAAAGTATTACCCGTGATAGCGAAGTACCGCGAATATTGGTAAAACAGATTATTCCACAATTATTTGCAAGAAGAGAAGGAAGTGTTTGCGTCCGAATCTTGGATCAAACTTTAGAAAAACATTTCTAGAGTGGATAAACAAATGACTGCATGTTGCTGAGATTTTTTTTCGATTATGAATGTTTGTTCCTCCATTTAAGAATATTGATTGTATAGGTCTTGCATATAAGAGAAATTGGGCAACAGGTAAAGTATGTGAGAGTCCTCTCCTTATCTTTTTCTGACATATCTTTTATAAATAGTATTTGACATCGGCCTTGAAACCTGAACCATGGAAATCAAACTAATTTCTTTATTCTCGCACTTCATTTCATATAAACTTTATAGATGTCACCGGTTGCTCAATTATTAAGCACACGGACAAGTTTAGTGTTTCCCTTTTCTCATTACAGTACAAAATCCTACAATACAGGAAAATATTGTAAATACATTCACCCGCACATATACATACAATAAATACAAAATCAACTTCCGCGCCGACGGACATTTGTTATAACCTTAAAACAACATTGACTAAAAATCTGTTTACGTGAAACCAAGTCATACCGCCTTGTCATAGCGATATAAGTCTGAAATCTGCACAAAACAATGAAATGCATACAATGTTCTTTTACTAAAATAATTAAAATCCTGCAAAGAAATTGTGTAAATAAAATCTGTAATACAATCAATCAGTCATTATGACATTTAGTTACAAATTATTGAAAAGGAATTCCTGAAATATATCCTGAAAATAATCTGTAAGCTCCATCTTTTTCGAAATACTGCCTGAGTGCTTAGGATTAATCTAAGTATATTTGAATATAAAAAAGACTACACCCAGACTTCACGAATGCCACAAACAGCATTTAGGAAGCGCACCCATCGGCCAAGCATTTCGGGCGGTTTCCAGTTCCTGTGTGATTTCCGTGGATACACCGGCTCTTCAGCCCCTGAAATATCCGTCGAAACAGGTTCAGGTGGTGCAGATGACCTGGTTGTATGTCCTTTAAGTCTCATACCACTTGCATGGAACGGACTAACCAAGGGAGATAACTAAGGAGGTTTTCTCCATTGAGGTATAGCATACCTCTCCACCTCGAAGTCTGTGTCAGAACTTGACTCCTTATGTGTTTCCTCCTGTGTTGCCTTTTTGAACGATATAGAGTTGTCCGGGTTTTATTTACTCCTGAAAACCTACATAGTTCCCTAACGACCTTATTACCGATTAAAGGGTCTCCTTCTATTGATGTCCAACATCATCGTGCTCACCCTTCATTGCTCGAAGCTTATGCGCTTCTGGCAATATAAATTGGCTCACCTTCTCACACCTCAGATGTACAACTCATTATGCTCAAGGGAAAGACGCTTTCTCTCCGGAAGAAAAATCAGGCGACTTACGCATACCTCCATCCCTTTCACAATTGCATTGCAGATGTCTTCAACTACCAGTCCGTGTTAGCCAGCTCACAACCATATGCCACTCCCTACTCAGTCGTAGGAGTGACGGGAACAGTGTAGACACAATCAACCAAGGTCTCCTTCACAGTATTAATAATGATCATTATTTCTTCATTAGTTCTTAGAGGAGCTTAGAGTAGCCTAGAGTCGAGTTGTGCAGGGCTCATAGCGATTCCTTTATGTATCGCCGATTATTTTTACCGTCCCTCCCGGGTTCTCACGTGGGCGCATTATATTTTCAATTCCATTGCCAGGAGTCTGTAAAAAGCGACTAGTACTTTACAAGGGGGACACATATCGATTAGTTGAAAGAAAGTCGCGAAGTTATAGCCGTTTGATCTATATGCCTGACAGTTTCAGGGTGTTTTCTCTAGTTCGTTAGTTTTAAGCTTGCTCTGTTTGCTCAAAAACATATGCCTAAAGAGTCAACCTCTTACCTTGCCATATTCATTCCCATTGTTCTTATACCTATTTTCCCGAACTAAATTCCTTCACACTTGTACTCATTAAAAATTTGCCCGGAGTATTTACCAAAACGTTCCACATTTGATTTAAATTTAATTATTCTCCTTATAAGAAAAAAATGTAGTGTCGTCAACTATCTGTGTTATCTTCACACATTTTGCTAACCACTGTGACACCAAAATTGTGTCTAGTATGTTTTAAAATGACAGCCGTTATAATTTAATCTTTTGAAAGATCAAAATAACTCAACTAGCAACATTGCTTTATTACTTTTTGAATGATTTATGATTCAAAACGCCAATTATTATTTGGAACATATCCTTTTATGATTTTTACAATGTAATCACCCAGCATGGTAACTCCTTGCCAAAGCCAAAACGCTGTTACCGCATTGTCATAAACTTGTCAAGTATCTTTTTAAATCAATCTAACAAAAGAAGAAGGCTATTAATATCAAATCTGTCGTAATATTTAACTGTATCGTACGTCTGTGTAATGCTTAAACAAGTGCACGGAGAGATCTCCTATACAATCCCCTATCTAAGATTTAGGATTTTACTGATAAGCCACCTGATAGCGGACATGCCGTAACTATAATATGATTCGCATTAGCACATTAATGCTTTTTTGTTCATTTATACACTAAGTAAAGCATTTGATTCCGTCTGAATGTTTGTTTGTTTGTTTGTGTTTAACGGCCCATCGACGGCTGTGGTCATTTAGGGCCATGGTGATTTATTTTTCCCTTTTTTATTTAAACAAACATTTGAGTATGGAAGATAAAATCAGATACAAATACATATTTTTAAAAGCATTCGCATTGTATGTGTAGAAAATTAATATAAAAGGGTGTTAAAATAATAAAAGAGATAACAAAAAGATGATATGGACTTTGTGATATATATAACGTCAAAGAAGATAAGATGGATTAAAAAGACATCAGCGTCTATAGAATAGACCGATGTCTTTCAATTGGTGAACAATGCCTTCGAGGCCACGGAAATGAAAAGAGTTTTCATATACAGGACTCGAAAGTTGTTATCACGTTTCCATCTGAAGACCTGTGTTATAGAGAAAAGCTATGAAACTACAATTCTCTAGTATTTTGTCTGCATTGTGTTCGGTTTCCTAAAAAGAAAAGGAAAAGAAACTATCTGAAAATGTTAGTTGTATTGTTGGGCTATCAAGGAGAAAAATGATCGTCTATACTATGCGTCCTTTACTTTGGAACACCAAACTGCTGCAACAGTAATAACATTCGGATTATGTATTCCTAACATATGTTTTATCTATTATCACCTAGCTTTGCAACACCAAAGTTGAAAAAGGCGATTGGTTCTGTCCTTCGGCAGGGAAATGCCAAATTCCTTAACTTTGGTACATGTACTTGCTGCTCTCTGCTTGACGCTAAGCGGTTTAAGTGGGCAGCCGTAGGAACTAGTTTATGACAGCTTGGGGTAATGTTGTTGGTGCATTTGGCATGGTATTTTACTGAGGTAGCGCTCTAAAGTAGGCAGATATCTCTACTTTTGCAAGAAAGCAAGCATGCCAACAACACAAGCATACATTACATACACGGAGGCGGGACCTTAAATGACCTAGACTACTAAAGCCGATAAACCAAACAACCAAACCAATCCTGGTAAAGGATCAATATGAACATGTTAAAATTGCATTGAAAAGACATTGACATAAAGGACAAAAAAAATAATTATATTCTACAAAACAAAACAAAAGTAAAATAAAAAATAACGAACATGCATGCTAATTTAGTTGGGGAAGGTTATTCTGTCTCAAGGCCGGAACTTACAAAAGTCCTTCTAATTGATTGATCTCTGCATTACGTTCAGCTTTTTAAATGGGTAGCGGTAAGGACTTGTCTACCTATTGTCAGCATTATGGGACTTTGCGGTGTACTGTGGTGTGATTTCGGCATTCCATTCGCACTATCACGAATACACCAACACAAAACCTCCAGTACACACGAATTCATTACACACGGGGAAGTTTCAATTTTATTAAAGCATTGACATTGTCATGTTAAACTAACAATATCAACTCCCAACAAATTTCACTGTACTGATATTTCTGCTAGATGAAGAAGAAAATACGGAACATGGTATCGTTTGTAGAATTTTTGCACCAGCAGCATGTTTTCCTCGCACCTCAGACAGAGATATAGCATGTCATACCACGTGCTAGATTTGTCTATCACGTACGATCTGCCTTGTACCTTTACGTGACATTTCGCGGAATTTTTACGCTAGGAGACATTCATCCGCTCGTTAACTACCTGAAATTGACAATCTGCATAATAAATTATCTGTTCTGTCGTTATATGTATATTTTTGATGTTGTTGTTTTCTTTGTAAGGACGGACTACATTTTTACGCGGAAACATTCAAATGTTGATTAAGTAGTGAAGGGATCATTACCATTTGAGGCCCCATAAAGGATACTTGAAGTTTTTAGCAAGCATTGAATACTTTTTTTTCGAACTTAAAAGGTGCAAACAAATTTAAAAAAAAAAAAAATGTAACCTAGCAAGATTTGGTTATCTCAATCTCGGGTTAAGATTTTGTCACATCCCAACCTCGGCTTACGCCTCGTTTATAGTCTCGTTCAACCAGACTCTTGTCTGCGCAAGCTACGCTGAACAGAGAGTCTGGTCAAAGCCAGTGCTATTGTTTTCTGAAGCCATAACGAGACTGTTTCACTTCTTGTCTTGGAGATCAAAGTAAAATTAACTTGAAATTAAACTGGAAAAAGAAATCAGGGATACCAGCAGACATGTAGCGAGTGAGCGTACAGGACATTGTCAGGGAGCTTAATACATTGTATACCGAAGCTAGGCAGAAGGGGGATCTATATGTCAGAAACACATTGGGAATTATTCGAGGGGCTATCAACAAACATCTATGCAATACCCACAGAAACATTGACATTGTAAGAGACAAATATTTAAACATGCAATGCTTAAATGGCTACTTACACACGGGATAAGATCAGGGATACGTGAACCGACAAAGCACAAACCTGTAATGGACCTGATACATCTTGATAAACATCACCACAAACATACATGTATATATTAATTAGCCTGATAGTTTACTCGGGTATTTCAAGCTTAAAGCAGGAAATAGTTGCACGTTACCTCAGTAAGTATATTTCATGGACAAAAAATGTTGGAATGCAGTAAGACAGGTTCAATAACAATTATCTGTACTCGAGATCATATGCGGTAATATTTCTCTTTAGAACAACATTTGCTTGACAAACGATTTAAGACATGCTTGCTCATTCATGTGTGTACACTTCAGATTATATTTCTCGCATGTACAAACGTGTTCTACATTATGTATCTCTTAAAGTTCATATTTCACAACATTGTATCATGGCTTCCTTTTAGAATCTATTTAGATGTTTATTTAGTGTTGACGGCATATCTTTGTCAGTATTAACAATAGAGTACAAAATTAAAACAAACATGTAATCCCTGAACACTGTTATATTACAAAACTATTCGATTTTGGTCGCATCTATAGATTATTTGTAGGTTTAACCCAGGGAAACATGGGACACCCCAAAGGGGTAAGTATTGTCCGACTATTCGGTTATTGATTTCGGTAACCGGTTCGATGTCTTCAGACCGAGTAACCAGTTAACAGGCTGACCGTTGACAACCCTATTATAAAAACTGTACCTACTTGTTGACCTCATATGCTTTTTTTCCTTTTATGCTTAGGTCTTTCGAACGGTTTTAAAGACATATATCTTAATTCTATATGTTGACATGGTAGACAAATACTTTGCAGTCAGAGCTACCTGATGACATCTATGTACAGATAGTTATGGTCTGCTCGGCAGCTTGTGGACACGGACGCTATGGTCTACTCGGCAGCCTGAGGACACGGACGTTATGGTCTACTCGGCAGCCTGTGGACACGGACGTTATGGTCTACTCGGCAGCCTATGGACACTGACGTTATGGTCTACTCGGCAGCCTGTTGATACGGACGTTATGGTCTACTCGGCAGCCTGTGGACACTGACGTTATGGTCTACTCGGCAACCTGTAGACACTGACGTTATGGAAAAAAAATCGACATTTTACTGTGCTGGTTTTCAAAAACAATGGCGCAAACGGATATCATAATGACTGAGTTGATTTGTTAAAAAATATTTGGCTAAGTCTTCAAATAAATATACGCACCTCTATTTATAAGCGTCTGTAAAACGGTTAACTTCATCTTATACAGGCTCAATGTCGTGATAGTGACAAATCTTTAGGACAAAAGGACAAACAACAAACGAGGGCCTTCTATACACGTACACCTACACTCAATGTAGTACCGGTCACAAACTGCAAGAATTAACTATGGGACAAAGTCAGTGGATGCCGTGCTATTGTTAAAGGCAGAAATAAGAATGAGCGAAGTTAAAATACTTTCTATGTTTAAGTCTGTTTATAGGTTTTCTTAACCACACAATAAAGATACTTCCTTGCAATCTTACTATAATCAAAATACTTTCCGATCTTGATGTTAAAACACCAACCCTACTCCTTCTTACGACTACTGTGTGTAACTCGTGATTTTAACTCCTGAGGTAGTCCTCTTTGAGTATCGATACTCACGACAGGAGGCAATGGCGCATTCACAGCTATTTGCCTCCGCCCTGAGGTCGTATCACGTTATAAATATACGAAGAAAGCTTAGAGTGTATCACTTATAAAACATCTATACCTTAGTCTATATATTGACATTGAAGGCGAAATTTGTTTACGTCCCTAGTTATAATTTGACCTAGTAGAAAAATGATTTGTACTCAGATCTACTTGATGACAAGATAACCACAGATAGTTTTAGTCTCCTTGGCAGCCTGTGGATTCGGAATAATCAAAACTATCCAGATTGTCACCATTAGTAACGGTGTAAACACTGCTGCCATGGAAATATGATCGACATTCTATTGTTTTGTTCGCAGCAACAAGGAGCAAACGCTTGACATATTGGGTAAACTGATATGATAAACATACTT
>NW_018405688.1:34236-40488 GCF_002113885.1 Mizuhopecten yessoensis
TTGTTTTTAACGGCCCATCGACGGCTGTGGTCATTTAGTGCCATGGTGATTTATTTATCTATTTTTTTTAAACAAACATTTGAGTATGGAAGATAAAATCAGATACAAATATATATTGTTAAAAGCATTCGCATTGTATGTGTAAAAAATTAATATAAAAAGGATGTTAAAATAATAAAAGAGATAACAAATAGATGATATGGACTCTGTGATATATATAACGTCAAAGAAGATAAGATGGATTAAAAGACATCAGAGTATATAGAATAGACCGACGTCTTTGAATTGGTTAAAAATCCCTTCGAGGCTAAGGAAATGAAAAGAGTTTTCATATCCGGGACTCGAAAGTTGTTATCACGTTTCCATCTGAAGACCTGTGTAATAGAGACAAGCTTTGAAAATACAATTCTCTAGTATTTTGTCTGCATTGTGTTCGGTTTCCTAAAAAGAAAAGGAAAAGAAACTATCTGAAAATTTTAGTTGTATTGTTGGGCTATCAAGAAGAAAAGTGATCGTCTATACTATGCGTCCTTTACTTTGGAACACCAAACTGCTGCAACAGTAATAACATTCGTATTATGTATTCCTAACATATGTTTTATCTATTATCACCTAGCTTTGCAACATCAAAGTTGAAAAAGGCGATTGGTTCTGTCCTTCGGCAGGGACATGCCAAATTCTTTAACTTTGGTACATGTACTTGCTGCTCTCGGCTTGACGTTGAGCGGTTTAGGTGGGCAGCCGTAGGAACTAGTTTACCTGTTATGGGTATAATATGACAGCTTGGGGTAATGTTGTTGGTGCATTTGGCATGGTATTTTACTGAGGTAGTGCTCTAAAGTAGGCAGATATCTCTACTTTTGTAAGAAAGCAATCATGCCAACAACACAAGCATACATTACATACACGGAGGCGGGCCCTTAAATGACCTAGACTACTAAAGCCGATAAACCAAACAAACCCAACCAATCCTGGTAAAGGATCAACATGAACATGTTAAAATTGCATTGAAAAGACATTGACATAAAGGACAAACAAAGAATTATATTCTACAAAACAAAAAAAAGTGACATAAAAAATAACGAATATGCATGCTAATTGAGGTTGGGAAGTTTATTCTGTCCCAAGGTCGGAACATACAAAAGTCCTTCTAATTGATTGATCTCTGCATTACGTTCAGCTTTTTAAATGGGTAGCGGTAAGGACTTGTCTACCTGTTGTCAGCATAATGGGACTTTGTGGTGTACTGTGGTGTGATTTCGGCATTTCATTCGCAATATCACGAATACACCAACACAAAACCTCCAGTACACACGAATTCATTACACACAGGGAAGTAACAATTTTATTAAAGCATTGACATTGTCATGTTAAACTAACAATATCAACTCCCCAAAAAAATCACAGTATTGATATTTCTGCTAGATGAAGAAGAAAATACGGAACATGTTATCGTTTGTAGAATTTTTGCACCAGCAGCATGTTTTTCTCGCACCTCAGACAGAGATATCCCATGTCATACCGCGTGCTAGAATTTTCTATCACGTCCGATCTGCCTTGTACCTTTACGTGACATTTTGAGGAATTTTTACGCTAGGAGACATCCATCCGCTCGTTAACTACCTGAAATTGACGATCTGCATAATAAATTATCTGTTCTGTCGTTTTATGTATAGTTTTGATGTTGTTGTTTTCTTTGTAGGGACGGACTACATTTTTACGCGGAAACATTCAAATGTTGATTAAGTAGTGAAGGGATCATTACCATTTGAGGCCCCAGAAAGGATACTTGTACTTTTTAGCAAACATTGAGTACTTTTGTTTCGAACTTAAAGGTGCAAAAAAACATAAAAAATACCTGTAACCTAGCAAGATTTGGTTATCCCAGTCTCGGGCTAAGATTTTGCCACATCCCAACCTCGGCTTACGCCTCGTTTATAGTCTCGTTCAACCACTCTTGTCTGCGCAAGCTACGCCGAACAGAGAGTCTGGTCAAACCCAGTGCTATTGTTTTCTGAAGCCATAACGAGGCTTACCAGAATTATGGTAAAGAATTTCATTGGTCAAAGGTAGACAAGCCCTTTTATACTTTTGAAGTCAGAATATGAATGGCGCAAAATTACAATGAATATTTTAATTCATGATTGTTTTTAACTGTACATGCATTCCTGAAGTATCCGTGTTTTCGCTATTAAGCCTTATCGAGAAAAATGTAAGAAAATTCTTCAAATCTCAAGAATGAAATCATGTATTTTCATTTGATATTTTACAATAATTCATGAAGCTTACAAAGTAATTGATACAGGTCAGCCAGATTACCTGAGTGAGAACATGTAGTGTTTTGTATGGGGTATAGGTAAATGTCATTTCATTTCAGTAATTATTACCATAACTTTAGTATGCATATACAATACCTACACCAATCTTTGTAGCCCAAAAACAAAATATTCAAAAATCCCGACCTCCCTACCGTGACGTAACCCATATCTCGACAACAGAGCCATGGAGTGATCTCCTTTCCTCTTCCTTTTATGGCGCATACTGCCTGCTGACGGCCCAGAACTTGCTCCATATCAAAACCTTGTTTTGTCGGTTTGGTTTGAGTGTCAACTGAATTTATTGCGCAGTTTGTGTGCTTTATACCTATCTGCCATTATTACTATACTTATTTATTGTTGAAAATTATTTTTGTGGCTTTTACAGCCGGTTTTTTTACTCCACGTGTGCCGGTGGTGTGCCACGCGGTCCGCCATTATTGTGTGAAAAACTCCAACCTCTGTTTATTTCAGTGACGGTTGTTTGTTTCGGTAAACGTTATTTATTTTAACCGTTTCGGATTTATATTACGGGTGGAATTCTCTCTACTTTGCGTACTTTGTATTATCGTATTTTAAATATTTTTTCCTTGTTTGTCTGCTTGTAAACTTTGTTTACTTTCGCTTTGGAGGGTATGTCTCGGTCGGGACAGCGACGGGGGACAGCTCATGGGTGTTCCCATTCTTCATGGAACGGGACCCTCATGATCCTTGTCCCAAGTGTCGTCCTTGCAGTGAGGTTTCCCCTTGTGAACTTTGTTCACAGACTGAATCTCAGGACAAGGCCTTCATTATCCCCAAGCGACCCTCGGCTTGCCGTAAGAGAGATTCGTCTGCTTTTTCCGGTAAGCGAGGAAAGCAGAGAGGTAGGGGTGGTGGCACCAGCTCTCTAGGGTCTGGTGGTACTGTCTCTGTTCCTGTCTCGGGGGTCTCGCTTCGGCGAGTCGCTCTCGTGAGCAGGGGGTGGCCCTTCTTGTTAATGAACTCCCTGGAGTAGGGGAGGGGCAGCCCGGCCGGGAACGCCCGTAAGCTTTCGCGCTTTGGGTAGGGACTACCGGCCGCCGGTCACAGACTCTGTCAGTGATCCCGACATTCCAGGTGGTGCTGTCGTTGGGGACAGTCCTGGTGCCGGGCTTGTTCTTTCGGGTTCAGATCATGGTGTGACTACAGACTTTCTTTCGGGATTGTCTGTGTCTACCGGGATGAGTGACGCGCATCTCACTAATCCCGGCACCAATGCTGGTCAGGCTTACCCTCCCGGTCAGCTTCCCGGACCCGGTCCTATTAGGTCCGGTCCGGAGTTTCATTCTTCCGGAGTGGAAGGAAATTACGGAAAACGCATGGTCCTTGACTGTGGTCAAGGAGGGGTTAGGCATTCCGCGAGTGCGGGATCCGCCATTAGCGTCAAAGCCGATCTTTTTTCCTCCACCTGGGGATCCGGAAAAGGCTCTTGCGCTTCAGGTGGAAGTAAGGACCATGCTTACCAAGGGTGCGGTCGACAAGGTTCCTATGTCGATATGCACTCCCGGGTTCTACTGCAGAATGTTTTTGGTTCGAAAGAAGTCCGGGGCGTGGCGTCCCTTCATAGATCTTAGTGCCTTCAACAAGCACGTAGATTCTCCTCACTTCAAGATGGAGACTCCTCGGGGTATTATCGCGTCCCTGAGAGAAAAAATGTGGGCTACTTCAGAAGATCTGAAGGATGCCTACTTCTACATCCCAATCAAGAAGTCGGCACTGAAGTACCTCTGTTGTACTTGCAACGGAAATGTCTTCCAGTTCCAGGCCATGCCGTTCGGGCTCACGACTGCACCTTTGGTTTTCACCAAGCTACTGCAGGTTGTCATGGGATTCATTCCCTCTCGACGAAAAGGTGTTCACATCTATTTCGACGATTCCCTCATCTCCACCTGGTTAGCGAGTCTCTGGGGCAGGACACCCGGTAAGTTCTAGAAATCTTACTCAAGGTCGGCTTCATTCCTTCCAGAGAAAAGTCAGAGGTTTCCCCATCTCACTATTTTGTTTTTCTGGTAGGGTTAGGGCTTTTTCTCTGACCTTCATCGGCCGGTCTCAAGTCCAGGTACGTTGGTTTCTCAGTTTTCCGGGATATCTCAACGCCCTGGCCGATGTGGTCCCCTTAGGGAGACTTCATATCAGGCCTCTCCAGATGTTTCACCTTGCCAACTGGGTCCCTTCTTCAAGGGATAGGGAGGCCTGTCTTCCTCTGAACCAGTCGGCCAAGGAGTTCACACGCTGGTGGACTCATCAGGACAATGTTCTGCGAGGGGTTCCTTTGTTCAAGCCGGTTCCCACTATGACCCTGTACACGGATGCATCAATGCCAGGGTGGGGAGCTTACCTCGACGGGCATTGCCGGTCGGGGGAGTAGTCTGGAGAACAGCTCTCGGATGAGATGAGGGCTGTTCTGTTGGCTCTGCAGTCTCCTGCATTCCAAGGTGGTTTGTGTGGCTACGGACAACACTACAGTTGTCGCGTATCTGGAGAGACATGGGGAACCAGGTATTACACCCTGTGTGTCCTCGCTATCCGCATTCTTCTTTGTCAGGAAATGCAGTTGACAATTTGTGTCAAGTATCTACCAGGCAGGTTGAATGTTCTAGTGGATACTCTTTCCAGACGCCGCCAGCCGGTTTTGACAGAGTGGCAACTGAATCCTTCGATTTTCGAGGGAATTTGCCAGGTGTGGGACAGGCATTACATAGACCTGTTCGCCACTTCACTGAACAATCAGTTGCCAACGTTTGGCTCTCCGGTTCTCAGAGCGAACCTCCTTCACCACCCTCGGTCCAAGACGATGCACTCTCGTCCGGAAATCCTCAACCTTCACGCGTGGAAGCTATCTCAGGAGGTCTCGTTCAGGCGGGCTTTTCTATGGACGTGCTAGATCGCATCGCTCGATCAATTAGGTCTTCCTCATCTGCCGTCTATCAGTCACGATGGAAGATTTACTGTGATTGGTGTGTCGGCAGGAAGGTTGATCCGATCAAGGCTACTGTCAAGGTGATTGCGAACTTCCTTCTTTGGCTGTTTAGGGACCACAATCTTGCCCCTGGCACTATGGCTGGTTATCGCACGGCCATTGCTAGTGTTCTCTCTTTCTGCCTTGATTTTGGGGTTTGGGGTGGACAGGCCTAGGGTCCGGCAGTTGGCTCCGCAGTGGATTTTGCCACTGGTGCTCGAATCGCTGATGCGGGCACCTTATGAGCCTTTAGCGTCTGCCTCCTTGACGTTTGCTACCTACAATGTGGTATTCCTTATTGCCCTGGTCTCAGGTCGATGGAGAGTGAGATGAATGCCTTGTCTTCTCTCCCCTCTTTCCTCCGGTGGTCCAGGAATTACTCTGCCGTTACCCTTCTCACTGATTCTGCCTTCATGGCTAAGAATCAGGTTCCTGGCTTCTCGCCCGATCCTATTAAGATTCCGTCTTTGACTTCCTTCGTTGGGTATGAGGAACGGGAAAGGTTGCTCTGTCCCTGTCGGGCGCTTAGGTTGTACCTCGATAAAACCAGGGGGCGGGGCCTCAATTTCGTCTCTTTTGCCAATTAAGCAGGGTCAGCAGAATATCTCCTCTCATTCAGTGTCTAGATGGATCTGTCAGGTCATCAAGTACGGTTACGACCACTCAGATGATCAGGTTCGTACGTTGTATAAGGTGAGAGCTCATGAGATCAGGACCCTCGCTGCGCCATGGTCCCTCCTCAATGGGTTCCCCTTTCTGGAGGTCAAGTCTGCGGCTTTCTGGCGCGGACAGACTACCTTCACGGATTTTTATCTCCGGTCCTTGGCTTCTCATTCTGATGGATTGTATTCCCTTGAACCGGTGGTGGTTGCACAGCTTGTGGCTGTTCCTCCACAGTAATTCAGGGATTTTAAATAATATGCTATCGGGCACCACGATGGTACACCTGCTCGTTTT
>NW_018405688.1:40957-44481 GCF_002113885.1 Mizuhopecten yessoensis
TTTCGTGCATAGTTATGATTTATTCAGTGGAAATATATGGAGAGTTGACACAATTTCTTACATTGTTCTCGATAATAGTGAATAAACGGGTACTTCAGGAAGGTTTATTTTTCATTAATTGCAGTATTCTTTGAAATGTTTTAATGGCTTTGAAATAACGTCCGGAAACAAAAAAAAAACTTCCCTCTGGTGATGGTCTTTTTAAAGCACTATGTTTGACCAAACTCTGATATTACAAGTGATCAAGCGTCTGGTTGAATGAGACTTGCTCAGTTACAGGTAATATATTTTACTAATCTTGTCGCAACGTGGAGAATTGATTGTTACGCGGACTTCCTTTCTCTCTCTCTTTAAGACCTAACAATACTATGTATTGTGTAATGTTTGCTCGCAAATATCACATAATTCATTGGCTTTGTTGGATATATAAAACGTTAATCGAAATCTAAGAAACGAAATAGAGGTGTAAGAGCAAATGTATCTAAGATGTTCAGTTAAATTATATTTATGATATATTATGAGCGTGTTTTTTTATATTTTTTTCAGAAAAATCATGGCAAAAATGGCTGAGCTTGGTATGTATTATTTTTTTATGGTTTAATGAACTTGCATTTCGAAACTTGACACTAACGCAATTATTCTCTATTTGATTACAAATGACCGTGGTCGAGTCGTTCTCAAATTACACTTTCTGTTCGTTAAATATAGACGGCAAATAGATAAATGATATTTACAGAACCTTTTAATTTCAATTTATGGCGATTTACCGTACTATTTAGATAATCTATCGGTAACGTTAAATGACCACCTGATGAATGTATAGTTTTAAGGACCAATTACATTATTTGCAAATATTTACATGTCTCACAATCCATTATTTATTTCACTTGGAATGGAAGTAGTTATATATGTTTTACGTATTCTCTACTGTTCTTAATTTCAACACTACTATGTTCCATTTTATTTTTTTTAATGTAGATCAAGATACTTCATACGGAGCAGGGTACGAGTACCGAATAGCTTTGATAGGACGTACAGGGTCTGGAAAAAGTGCCACTGGAAACAACATTCTTGGTAAGAAAGTCTTTACGTCTAAATCATCTGGGTCTTCAGTAACACAGAAATGTCATTTCCACACAGCAGAGCGTTTTGACAAGAAGTTGTTAGTAGTTGACACACCGGGACTGTTCGACACGAAATTATCCAACGAAGTTATCGCAAAAGAAATCCTTAAATGCATAGGAATTCTCACTCCCGGACCACATGCCTTTATTCTTGTTGTTCAAATAGGGCGTTTTACACCAGAAGAGAAAGACACAGTCAAACACTTCAGCCATATATTTGGTAAAGAATTCTTCAGGTACCTAATAATACTATTTACACGACGAGATGACCTGGAAAGAACCGGTGAGACCATCCAAGAGTATGTCAATGAGGTTCCAGACGAACTGAAATACATTTTAAAGAGATGTGGTCACAAATACTTAGCATTTGATAACTATTCTAGCGCTCAAAAAGCTGAATTTGACGTTCTCGAACTGATAGGGATCGTCCAAGCTATCATTAATGAGACTGGCAAAGCTTACTTCTCAGATGATACGCTCGAAAAATCAGAGCTAGAATTTCAGCGAAGAGCCAAGGAAATCAGACTTAAAGGAGAGAGGAAGATTGCGCAGATTCAGGAAGAAATGGAGGCCAAACAGAAAGAAATGGAAAGACAGAGAAGAGAATTGGAAGCGAGTATAGCACTACTAAAGGAGTTTGAACTTCAAACAAAGGATTTGGAAAATTCGGAGAAAGATGCAGAAATACGTCGAAAACAAGAAGCCGAAAAAAAAGAAAATGAAGCAAAAAGAAGAGAAATGGAAATCGAAAACGAAAAGTTCGAGTTAAGAATGAAACTCGAATTAGAGGAAGAAAGACAACGACACCAGGAAAAAATTAATAACATGCGACACAATGAAAGGACAAATTACGAAAACGAAGAGAAGACTGTTATGGGCTGGGCTATGACTGCAGCAGTAACCGCTGGGAAAGCACTTTGGGGTTATTGGTTTCCATAGAAGAATTTCCTACTATACAAGTACCCAGAAATGTTATTTCATTGCTTCGGTTGACTTTGTTTTTACAGCATGTGAATGTATAACACCATCACAAATATGAAGCATAAACAATGTCCTTTTTATTGATTAATGTTTTTGCTTAAATTTAAATTTCTATATAACCATTCCAGTTGTAGCTTTAATTATTAATCAGTTGTTCCGGATTCCACTTGTCAAGTCAGTTGTTCCGTTTAAGTTGTTTAAAATGTAGTGAATATTCTGTTTGATGTTTCGGATCTAGTGTGTCAAGTAAGTTTTCCCGGATTTCACATGTCCTGATAGTTGTTTCGGATGTAACGTGTCTTGTTAGTGTTTTCTGAATGTAACGTGTCCTGGAACTTGTTTCATATGTTATGTGACCTGTTAGTTGTTCCGGCAGTAACGTTTCCAGTTAGTTGTCTAGGATGCAACCTGTCCAGTTAGTTGTTCCGGATGGAACGTGTCATGTTAATTGTTCTGGAGGAAACGTGTCGAGTAAATTGTTCCGGATGTAACGTGTCCTGTTTGTTATTCTGGAAGTTACGTGTCAAGTTAGTTGTTCCGAAACAACTGATTCCGTAGTTATTCCGGATTTTTTCGCGTTCAGTTAGTTGTTCGCGATTGAACGTGTCAAGTTAATTGTTCTTGATGTTCCGTGTCAAGTAAGTTGCACCGGATGTAACGTGTCATGTAGTTATTTCAGATTTGTTCGTGTCCGGTCAGTTCTTTATGTTGCGTTTCCAGTTAGTCGTTCTTGATGTTGCGTGTCTAGTTAGTTGTTCTTGATGTTTCGTGTCCAGTTAGTTGTTCGTGATGTGGCGTTTCCGGTTGGTTGGTCTTGATGTTGCGTGTCCACTTAGTTGTTCTTGATGTTGCGTTTCCAGTTAGTTGTTTTTGATGTTGCGTGTCCAGTTAGTTGTTCTTGATGTTGCGTGTCCAGTTAGTTGTTCTTTATGTTGCGTGTCCAGTTAGTTGTTCATGATGTAACGTGTCCTGTACGTTGTTCCTGGTTTACTGTGTCCGGACAGTTGGTCTGGATTGAACGTTTCCCGTTAGGTTTTTTCCAGAATTAACGTGTTAATAGGGAAGTTGCATTGTTATATTTTCACATAATTCAATTTGATATATTTTAAGAAGTAGAGACATATTTGTCACCCGTGTACTAGATAATAGACAATTCGTCTGGCAAAAGAACGTGTTTTACATCTTGGGAGCTTTATGTGGTACACGCTTTGTTTTTTGTTTCTAAAAATACTTTTATANGGGTCCGGAGTTTCATTCTTCCGGAGTGGAACCAGTCGGCCAAGGAGTTCGCACGCTGGTGGACTCATCAGGACAATGTTCTGCGAGGGGTTCCTTTGTCCAAGCCGGTTCCCAATATGACCCTGTACACGGATACATCAATGCCAGGGTGGGGAGCTTACCTCGACGGGCATTGCCGGT
>NW_018405689.1:0-208 GCF_002113885.1 Mizuhopecten yessoensis
GTACATCAAATAAACGGCCTTGTTTACCATGATGTATAGTTTTAATATGGTACCTAACTGTACATCAAATAAATGGCCTTGTTTACCTTGATGTATAGTTTTAATATGGTACCTAACTGTACATCAAATAAACGACCTTGTTTACCATGATGTATAGTTTTATATACCTAACTGTACATCAAATAAACGGCCTTGTTTACCATGATGT
>NW_018405689.1:10204-10448 GCF_002113885.1 Mizuhopecten yessoensis
AATCCTAGCCTAGTCCTACAGGAAATGAATCTAACTGTTACAGTGTAACCTAGACTAGTCCTACAGAAAATCAATCCAACTGTTACAGTGTAACCTAGCCTTGTCCTACAGGAAATCAGTACAACTATTACAGTGTAACCTAGCCTTGTCCTACAGGAAATCAGTCCAACTTTTACAATGTAACCTGGCCTAGTCCTAAAGGAAATCAGTCCAACTATTACAATGTAACCTAGCCTTGTCCTAC